>NW_027190379.1:0-40865 GCF_040958095.1 Procambarus clarkii | reverse complement strand
GGGTGTGTGAGTGACTGGGGGAGGGTGGTATGTTGTGACTGTAGGAGGGTGGTGAGTGGTGGCTGGAGGAGAGTGGTGTGTGGAGACTGGGGAAGGGTTGTGTATGGTGACTGGGGTAAGTTTGTGTGGTGACTGTGGGAGGGTGGTGTGTGGTGACATAAACGAGGGTGGTGTGAGGTGACTGGGGGAGGGTGGTGTGTGGTGAATGTAGGAGGGTGCTGTGTGGTGACTGGGGGAGGGTGGTGTGTGGTGACTGTAGGAGGGTGGTGTGTGGTGACTGTTGGAGGGTGGTGTGTGGTGACTGTTGGTGGGTGGTGTGTTGTAACTGTGGGAGGGTGGTGTGTGGTGACAGGGGGAGGGTGGTGTTTGGTGACTGGGGGAGGGTGGTGTGTGGAGACTGGGGAGGGTGGTGTGTGGTGACTGGGGGAGGGTGGTGTGTGGTGAATGGGGGAGGGTTGTGTGGTGAATGTGTGAGGGTGGTGTGTGGTGACTGTAGGAGGGTATAGTGTGGTGACTGTGGGAGGGTTGTGTGGTGACTGGGAGAGTGTGGTGTGTGGTGACTGTTGGAGTGTGGTGTGTGGTGACTGGGGGAGGGTGGTGTGTGGTGACTGAGGGAGGATGGTGTGTGGTGACAGTAGGAGGGTGGTGTGTGGTGATTGTGGGAGGGTGGTGTGTGGTGACTGTGGGAAGGTGGTGTGTGGTGACTGGGGGAAGGTGGTGTGTGGTGACTGGGGGAGGGGAGTGTTTGGAGACTGTAGCAGGGTGGTGAGTGGTGACTGGGGGAGGGTGGTGTGTGGTGACTGTAGGAGGGTGGTATATGGAGACTTGGGGAGGGTGGTGTGTGGTGACTGGGGGAGGGTGGTGTGTGGTGACTGTGGGATGGTGTTGTGTGGTGAATGGGGGAGGGTGGTGTGTGGTGACTGTAGGAGGATGGTGTGTGGTGAGTGAGGGTGGGTGGTGTGGGTTTCTGGGGGATGGTGGTGTCTGGTGACTGTTGGATGGTCGTGAGTGGTGACTGTAAGAGTGTGGTGTGTGGTGACTGGGGAAGGGTTGTGTGTGGTGACTGGGGAAGGGTTGTGTGTGGTGACTGGGAAAGGGTGGTGTGTGGTGACTGGGGGAGGGTGGTGTGTGGTGACTGTGGGAGGGTGGTATGTGGGAACTGGGGGAGGGTGGTGTGTGGTGACTGTAGGAGGGTGATGTGTGGTGACTGTAGGAGGGTGGGATGTGGTGAATGGGGGAGGGTGGTGTGTGATGACTGTGTGAGGGTGGTGTGTGCATGGTGACTGTAGGAGGGTGGTGTGTGGTGACTGGGGGAGGATATTTTGTGGTGACTTGGGGAGGGAGGTGTGTGGTGACTGGGGAAGGGTGGGGTGTGGTGAATGTAGGAGGCTGGTATGTGAAGACTTGGGGAGGGTGGTGTGTGGTGACTGGGAGAGGGTGGTGTGTGGTGACTGGGGGAGGGTTGTGTGTGGTTACTGGGGGAGGGTGGTGTGTTGTGACTGGGGGAGGGTGGTGTGTAGTTACTGGGGGAGGGTGGTGTGTTGTGACTGGGGGAGGGTGGTGTGGGTGTCTGGGGGAGGGTGGTGTATGGTGATTGTAGGAGGATGGTGTGTGGTAACTGTAGGGAGGGGGGGTGTGTGGTGACTGGGGAAGGGTTGTGTGTGGTGACTGGGAAAGGGTGGTGTGTGGTGACTGGGGGAGGGTGGTGTGTTGTGACTGTAGGAGGGTTGTGTGGGTGACTGTAGGAGGGTGGTATGTGGTGACTGGGGGAGGGTGGTATGTGGTGACTGGGGGAGGGTGGTGTGTTGTGACTGTAGGAGGGTTGTGTGGGTGACTGTAGGAGGGTGGTGTGTGGTGACTGGGGGAGGGTGGTATGTGGTGAAAGTAGGAAAATGGTGTGTGGTGACTGAAGGAGGGTGGTGTGTGGTGACTGGGGGAGAGTGGTGTGTGATGACTGTAGGATGGTGGTATGTGGTGACTGGGGGATGGTGGTATGTGGTGAAAGTAGGAAGATGGTGTGGTGACTGGGGGAGGGTGGTGTGTGGTGACTGTAGGAGGGTTGTGTGGGTGACTGGGGGAGGGTGGTGTGTGGTGACTGTCGGAGGGTAGTGTGTGGAGACTGTGGGAGGATGGTGTGTGGTGACTGAGGGTGGGTGGTGTGGGTGTCTGGGGGAGGGTGGTGGCTTGTGACTGTAGGAGCGTGGTGTGTGGTGACTGGGGGAGCGTGGTGTGTGGTGACTGGGGGAGGGTGGAGTGTGGTGACTGTAGGAGGGTGGTGTGTGGTGACTGTAGGAGGGTTGTGTGTCGTGACTGGGGGAGGGTGGTGTGTGGTGACTGGGGGTGGGTGGTGTGTGGTGAATGTAGGAGGGTGGTGTGGGTGACTGGGGAAGGGAGGTGTGTGATAACTGTAGGAGAGTGGTGTGTGGTGACTGGGGAGGTTGTGTGGGGTGATTGGGAAAGGGTTGTGTTTGGTGACTAGGGGAGGGTGGTGTGGGTGACTGTAGGACGGTGGTGTGTGGTGACTGTTGGAGGTTGTTGTGTGGTTACTGGGGGACGGTGGAATGTGGAGACTGGGGGAGGGTGGTGTGTGGTTACTGGGGGAGGGTGGTGTGTTGTGACTGGGGGAGGGCGGTTTGTGGTGACTGGGGGAGGGTGGTGTGTGGTGACTGTAGGAGGATGGTGTGTGGTGACTGAGGGAGGGTGGTGTGGGTGACAGGGGGAGGGTGGTGTATGGTGACTGTGGGAGGGTAGTGTGTGGTGACTGTTTGGAGGGGGGTGTGTGGGGAATGGGGAAGGGTGGTGTGTTGTCACTGGGGGAGGATGGTGTGTGGTGACTGGGGGATGGTGATGTGTTGTGTGTGCTGATTGAAGGAGGGTGGTATGTGGTCACTGGGAGAGGGTGGTGTGTGGTGACTGGGGGAGGGTGGTGTGTGGTGACTGGGGGAGGGTGGTGTGTGGTGACTGGTGGAGGGTGGTGTGTGGTGACTGTAGAAGGGTGGGGGTGTGGTGATTGGGGGAGGGTGGGGTGTGGTGAATGGGGGAGGGTGGTGTGTGGTGACTGGAGGAGGGTGGTGTGTGGTGACTGTAGGATGGTGGTATGTGGTGACTGGGGGAGGGTGGTGTGTGGTGAAAGTAGGAAGATGGTGTGTGGTGACTGTAGGAGGGTGGTGTGTGGTGACTGGGGGAGGGTGGTGTGTGGTGACTGTAGGATGGTGGTATGTGGTGACTGGGGGAGGGTGGTGTGTGGTGAAAGTAGGAAGATGGTGTGTGGTGACTGAGGGAGGGTGGTGTGTGGTGACTGTAGGATGGTGGTTTGTGGTGACTGGGGGTGGGTGGTATGTGGTGAAAGTAGGAAGATGGTGTGTGGTGACTGGGGGAGGGTGGTGTGTGGAGACCGTAGGAGGGTTGTGTGGGTGACTGGGGGAGGGTGGTGTGTAGTGACTGTCGGAGGGTGGTGTGTGGAGACTGGGGGAGGGTGGTGTGTGGTGACTGGGGGAGGGTGGTGTGTGGTGACTGTGGTAGGGTGTTGTGTGGTGACTGTGGGAGGATGGTGTGTGGTGACTGAGGGTGGGTGGTGTGGGTGTCTGGGGGAGGGTGGTGGCTTGTGACTGTAGGAGCGTGGTGTGTGGTGACTGGGGGAGGGTGGTGTGTGCGTGGTGCCTGTAGGAGGGTGGTGTGTGGTGACTGGGGGAGGGTGGAGTGTGGTGACTGTAGGAGGGTGGTGTGTGGTGACTGTAGGAGGGTGGTGTGTGGTGACTGTACGAGGGTTGTGTGTGGTGACTGGGGGAGGGTGGTGTGTGGTTACTGGGGGAGGGTGGTGTGTGGTGAATGTAGGAGGGTGGTGTGGGTGACTGGGGGAGGGTGGTGTATGGTGAATGTGGGAGGGTAGTGTGTGGTGACTGTTGGGAGGGGGGTGTGTGGTGAATGTAGGAGGGTGGTGTGTGGTGACTGGGGGAGGGTGGTGTGTGGTGACTGGGGGAGGGTGGTGTGTGGTGACTGTGGGATGGTGTTGTGTGGTGAATGGGGGAGGGTGGTGTGTGGTGACTGTAGGAGGATGGTGTGTGGTGAGTGAGGGTGGGTGGTGTGGGTTTCTGGGGGATGGTGGTGTCTGGTGACTGTTGGATGGTCGTGAGTGGTGACTGTAAGAGTGTGGTGTGTGGTGACTGGGGAAGGGTTGTGTGTGGTGACTGGAGAAGGGTTGTGTGTGGTGACTGGGAAAGGGTGGTGTGTGGTGACTGGGGGAGGGTGGTGTGTGGTGACTGTGGGAGGGTGGTATGTGGGAACTGGGGGAGGGTGGTGTGTGGTGACTGTAGGAGGGTGGGGTGTGGTGAAAGGGGGAGGGTGGTGTGTGATGACTGTGTGAGGGTGGTGTGTGCATGGTGACTGTAGGAGTGTGGTGTGTGGTGACTGGGGTAGGATATTTTGTGGTGACTTGGGGAGGGAGGTGTGTGGTGACTGGGGAAGGGTGGGGTGTGGTGAATGTAGGAGGGTGGTGTGTGGTGACTGGGAGAGAGTGGTGTGTGGTGACTGGGGGAGGGTGGTGTGTGGTTACTGGGGGAGGGTGGTGTGTTGTGACTGGGGGAGGGTGGTGTGTAGTTACTGGGGGAGGGTGGTGTGATGTGACTGGGGGAGGGTGGTGTGGGTGTCTGGGGGAGGGTGGTGTATGGTGATTGTAGGAGGGTGGTGTGTGGTGACTGTAGGGAGGGGGGTGTGTGGTGACTGGGGAAGGGTAGTGTGTGGTGACTGGGAAAGGGTGGTGTGTGGTGACTGGGGGAGGGTGGTGTGTTGTGACTGTAGGAGGGTTGTGTGGGTGACTGTAGGAGGGTGGTATGTGGTGACTGGGGGAGGGTGGTATGTGGTGACTGGGGGAGGGTGGTGTGTTGTGACTGTAGGAGGGTTGTGTGGGTGACTGTAGGAGGGTGGTGTGTGGTGACTGGGGGAGGGTGGTATGTGGTGAAAGTAGGAAAATGGTGTGTGGTGACTGAAGGAGGGTGGTGTGTGGTGACTGGGGGAGAGTGGTGTGTGATGACTGTAGGATGGTGGTATGTGGTGACTGGGGGAGGGTGGTATGTGGTGAAAGTAGGAAGATGGTGTGTGGTGACTGGGGGAGGGTGGTGTGTGGTGACTGTAGGAGGGTTGTGTGGGTGACTGGGGGAGGGTGGTGTGTGGTGACTGTCAGAGGGTGGTGTGTGGTGAATGTGGGAGGATGGTGTGTGGTGACTGAGGGTGGGTGGTGTGGGTGTCTGGGGGAGGGTGGTGGCTTGTGACTGTAGGAGCGTGGTGTGTGGTGACTGGGGGAGGGTGGTGTGTGGTGACTGGGGGAGGGTGGAGTGTGGTGACTGTAGGAGGGTGGAGTGTGGTGACTGTAGGAGGGTGGTGTGTGGTGACTGTAGGAGGGTTGTGTGTCGTGACTGGGGGAGGGTGGTGTGTGGTAACTGGGGGTGGGTGGTGTGTGGTGAATGTAGGAGGGTGGTGTGGGTGACTGGGGAAGGGAGGTGTGTGATAACTGTAGGAGAGTGGTGTGTGGTGACTGGGGAGGGTGGTGTGTGGTGACTGGGGAAGGGTGGTATGTGGTGAAAGTAGGAAGATGGTGTGTGGTGACTGGGGGAGGGTGGTGTGTTGTGAATGTTGGAGGGTGGTGTGTGGTTACTGGGGGACGGTGGTGTGTCGTGACTGGGGGAGGGTGGTGTGTGGTGATTGGGGAAGGGTGGTGTGTGGTGACTGTAGGAGGGTGGTATGTGGACGCTTGGGGAGGGTGGTGTGTGTGACTGGGGGAAGGTGGTGTGTGGTGACTGGGGGAGGGTGATGTGTGGTGATTGTGGGAGGGTGGTGTGTGGTGAATGGGGGAGAGTGGTGTAAGGTGACTGTAGGAGGATGGTGTGTGGTGACTGAGGGTGGGTGGTGTGGGTGTCTGGGGGAGGGTGGTGTGTGGTGACTGTAAGAGTGTGGTGTGTGGTGACTGGGGGAGGGTGGTGTGTGGTGACTGAGGAAGGGTTGTGTGTGGTGACTGGGAAAGGGTGATGTGTGGTGACTGTAGGAGGGTGGTGTGTGGTGAGTGGGGAGGGTGGTGTGTGGTGACTGTAGGAGGGTGGTGTGTCGTGACTGTAGGAGGGTGGGGTGTGGTGAATGAGGGAGGGTGGTGTGTGGTGACTGTGGGAGGGTGGTATGTGGGGACTGGGGGAGGGTGGTGTGTGGTGACTGTGGGAGGGTGGTGTGTGGTGACTGGGGAAGGTGGTGTGTGGTGACTGTAGGAGGGTGGTGTGTGATGACTGTAAAAGGGTGGGGTGTGGTGAATGGGGGAGGGTGGTGTGTGGTGACTGTGGGAGGGTGGTGCGTGCATGGTGACTGTAGGAGGGTGGTGTTTGGTGACTGGGGAAATGTGGGGTGTGGTGACTGTAGAAGCGTGGTGTGTAGTGACTGGGGGAGGGTGGTGTGTGGTGACTGGATGAGGGTTTGGAGTGGTGACTGGTGGATGGTGGTGTGTTTTGACTGTGGGAGGGTGGTGTGTGAGGACTGGGGGAGGCTTGTGTGTGGTGACTGGAGGAGGGTGGTGTGTGGTGACTGGGGGAGGGTGGTGTGTGTTGAGAGGGGGAGGGTGTTGTGAGGTGACTGGGGGAGGGTGGTGTGTGGTGAATCTGGGGAGGGTGGTGTGTGCTGACTGGGGGAGGGTGGTGTGTGGTGACTAGTGGAGGGTGGTTGTTTGCATGGTGACTGTGGGAGGGTGGTGTGTGGTGCCTGTAGGAGGGTGGTGTTTGGTGACTGGGGGAGGGTGGTGTGTGGTGACTGCGGGAAGGTGGTGTGTTGTGACTGGGGGAAGGTAGTGTGTGGTAACGGCAGGAAGGTGGTGTGTGGTGACTGGGGGGCGGTGGTGTGTGGTCCCATTAGGAGGGTGGTGTGTGGTGACTGCGGGAGGGCGGTGTGTGGTGACTGTAGGAGGGTGGTGTGTGGTGACTGTAGGAGGGTTGTGTGTGGTGACTGGGGGAGGGTGGTGTGTGGTGAATGTAGGAGGGTGGTGTGGGTGACTGGGGGAGGGAGGTGTGATATGACTGTAGGAGACTGTGGTGACTGGGGGAGGGTGGTGTGTGGTGACTGAAGGAGGATGGTGTGTGGTTACTGAGGGAGTGTGGTGTGGGTGTCTGGGGGAGGGTGGTGTATGGTGAATGTAGGTGGGTGTGTGTGGTGACTGGGGGGGGGGGTGGTGTGGGGTGATTGGGGGAGGGTGGTGTGTGGTGACTAGGGGAGGGTTGTGTGGGTGACTGGGAGAGGGTGGTGTGTGGTGACTGTAGGAGGGTGGTGTGTGTTGACTGGGCAAGGATGGTGTGTGGCTTCTGGGGGAGGGTGGTGTGTGGTAAGTGTAAGAGGGTGATGTGTGGTTACTGGGAGACGGTGGTGTGTGGTGATTGGGGGAGGGTGGTGTGTCGTGACTGTTGGAGGGTTGTATGTGGAGACTGAGGGAGGGTGGTGTGTTGTGACTAGGGGAGAGTGGTGTGTGGTGACTGGGGGAGGGTGGTTTGTGGTGACTGGGGGAGGGTGGTGTGTGGTGACTGAAGGAGGATGGTGTGTGGTTACTGGGAGACGGTGGTGTGGGTGTCTGCGGGAGGGTGGTGTATGGTGAATGTAGGTGGGTGGTGTGTGGTGACTGTAGGGAGTGTGGTGTGTGGTGAATGGGGAAAGGTGGTGTGTGGTGAATGGGGAGGCTTTTGTGTGGTGACTGGAGGAGGGTGGTGTGTGGTGACTGGGGGAGGGTGGTGTGTGTTGAGTAGGGGAGGGTGTTGTGAGGTGACTGGGGGAGGGTGGTGTGTGGTGACTCTGGGGAGGTTGGTGTGTGGTGACTGTGGGAGGGTGGTGTGTGCTGACTGGGGGAGGGTGGTGTGTGGTGACTAGTGGAGGGTGGTTGTTTGCATGGTGACTGTGGGAGGGTGGTGTGTGGTGCCTGTAGGAGGGTGGTGTTTGGTGACTGAAGGAGGGTGGTGTGTGGTGACTGCGGGAAGGTGGTGTGTTGTGACTGGGGGAAGGTAGTGTGTGGTAACTGCAGGAAGGTGGTGTGTGGTGACTGGGGGGGCGGTGGTGTGTGGTCCCATTAGGAGGGTGGTGTGTGGTGACTGCGGGAGGGCGGTGTGTAGTGACTGTAGGAGGGTGGTGTGTGGTGATGTAGGAGGGTTGTGTGTGGTGACTGGGGGAAGGTGGTGTGTGGTGAATGTAGGAGGGTGGTGTGGGTGACTGGGGGAGGGAGGTGTGATATGACTGTAGGAGAGTGGTGTGTGTGGTGACTGGGGGGGGGTGATGTGGGGTGATTGGGGGAGGGTGGTGTGTGGTGACTAGGGGAGGGTTGTGTGGGTGACTGGGAGAGGGTGGTGTGTGGTGACTGTAGGAGGGTGGTGTGTGGTGACTGGGGGAGGGTGGTGTGTGGTAAGTGTAAGAGGGTGATGTGTGGTTACTGGGAGACGGTGGTGTGTGGTGACTGGGGGAGGGTGGTGTGTGGTGACTGTTGGAGGGTTGTATGTGGAGACTGAGGGAGGGTGGTGTGTTGTGACTAGGGGAGAGTGGTGTGTGGTGAATGGGGGAGGGTGGTTTGTGGTGACTGGGGGAGGGTGGTGTGTGGTGACTGAAGGAGGGTGGTGTGTTGTGACTAGGGGAGAGTGGTGTGTGGTGAATGGGGAAAGGTGGTGTGTGGTGACTGGGGGAGGATGGTGTGTGGTGACTGAGGGAGGGTTGTGTGTGCTAATTGAAGGAGGGTGGTGTGTGGTGACTGTAAAAAGATGGTGTGTGGTGAATGGGGAGGATGGGGTGTGGTGACTGGGGGGAAGGTGGTGTGTTGTGACTGTAGGAGGGTTTTGTTGGTGACTGGGGGAGGGTGGTGTGTGGTGACTGGGGGAGGGTGAAATGTGGTGACTGTGGGAAGGTTGTGTGGTGACTGGGGGAGTGTGGTGTGTGGTGACTATGAGAGGGTGGTGTGTGGTGACTGGGGGAGGGTGGTGTATGGTGACTGAAGGAGGGTGGTGTGTGGTGACAGTAGGAGGGTGGTGTGTGGTGACTGTGGGAGGGTGGTGTGTGGTGACTGGGGGAGGGTGGTGTGTTGTGACTGGGGAAGAGTGGTATGTGGTGAAAGTAGGAAGATGGTGTGTGGTGACTGGGGGAGGGTGGTGTGTTGTGACAGTTGGAGGGTGGTGTGTGGTTACTGGGGGACGGTAGTGTGTGGTGACTGGGGGAGGGTGATGTGTGGTGACTGGGGAAGGGTGGTGTGTGGTGAATGTAGGAAGATGGTGTGTGGTGACTGTGGGAGGGTGGTGTGTGGTGACTGGGAGAGGGTGGTGTGTGGTGACTGTGGGAGGGTGGTGTGTGGTGACTGGGAGAGGGTGGTGTGTGGTGACTGTAGGAGGGTGATGTGTGGTGACTGGGGGAGGGTGGTGTGTGGTGACTGTGGGAGGGTGGTGTGTGGTGACTGGGGGAGGGTAGTGTGTGGTGACTGTGGGAGGGTGGTGTGTGGTGACTGGGGGAGGGTGGTGTAAGGTGACTGTAGGAGGATGGTGTGTGGTGACTGAGGGTGGGTGGTGTGGGTGTCTGGGGGAGGGTGGTGTCTGGTGACTGTTGGAGGGTGGTGTGTGGTGACTGTAAGAGTGTGGTGTGTGGTGACTGGGGGAGGGTGGTGTATGGTGACTGAGGAAGGGTTGTGTGTGGTGACTGGGAAAGGGTGGTGTGTGGTGACTGTAGGAGGGTGGTGTGTGGTGAGTGGGGAGGGTGGTGTGTGGTGACTGTGGGAGGGTGGTATGTGGGGACTGGGGGAGGGTGGTGTGTGGTGACTGTGGGAGGGTGGTGTGTGGTCACTGGGGAAGGTGGTGTGTGGTGACTGTAGGAGGGTGGTGTGTGGTGACTGTAGAAAGGTGGGGTGTGGTGAATGGGGGAGGGTGGTGTTTGGTGACTGTGGGAGGGTGGTGTGTGCATGGTGACTGTAGGAGGGTGGTGTGTGGTGACTGAGGGAGGGTGGTGTGTGGTGACTGGATGAGGGTTTGGTGTGGTGACTGGTGGAGGGTGGTGTGTGAGGACTGGGGGAGGCTTGTGTGTGTGGTGACTGTGGGAGGGTGGTGTGTCTTGAGTGGGGGAGGGTGGTGTGTGGAAACTGTGGAAGGTTGGAGTGTGGTGACTGTGGAAGGGTGGTGTGTGGTGACTGGGGGAGGGTGGTGTGTGGTGACTGGGGGAGAGTGGTGTGTGGTGACTAGGGGAGGGTGGTTGTTTGCATGGTGACTGTGGGGGTGTGGCGTGTGGTGACTGTTGGAGGGTGGGGTGTGGTGACTGGGGGAGGGTGGTGTGTGGTGACTGTGGGAAGGTGGTGTGTTGTGACTGTGGGAAGGAAGTGTGTGGTGACTGCAGGAAATTGGTGTGTGGTGACTGGGGGGGCGGTGGTGTGTGGTCCCATTAGGAGGGTGGTGTGTGGTGACTGGGGGAGGGTGGTGTGTGGTGACTGGGGGAGGGTGGTGTGTGGTGACTGGGGAAGGGTGGTGTGTGGTGAATGGGGAAAGGTGAAGTGTGGTGACTGTGGGAGGGTGGTGTGTGGTGACTGGGGGAGGGTGGTGTGTGGTGACTGGGGGAGGGTGGTGTATGGTGACTGAGGAAGGGTTGTGTGTGGTGACTGGGAAAGGGTGGTGTGTGGTGACTGTAGGAGGGTGGTGTGTGGTGACTGTAGGAGGGTGGTGTGTGGTGACTGTAGAAAGGTGGGGTGTGGTGAATGAGGGAGGGTGGTGTGTGGTGACTGTGGGAGGGTGGTGTGTGCATGGTGACTGTAGGAGGGTGGTGTGTGGTGACTGGGGGAGGTTGGTGTGTGGTGACTTGGGAAGGGTGGGGTGTGGTGACTGTAGAAGCGTGGTGTGTAGTGATTGAGGGAGGGTGGTGTGTGAGGACTGTGGGAGGCTTGTGTGTGTGGTGACTGTGGGAGGGTGGTGTGTGTTGAGTGGGGGAGGGTGGTGTGTGGAAACTGTGGAAGGTTGGAGTGTGGTGACTGTGGAAGGGTGGTGTGTGGTGACTGGGGGAGGGTGGTGTGTGGTGACTAGGGGAGGGTGGTTGTTTGCATGGTGACTGTGGGAGGGTGGTGTGTGGTGACTGTAGGAGGGTGGGGTGTGTTCAATGGGGGACGGTGGTCTATGGTGACTGGGGGAGGGTGGTGTGTGGTGACTGTGGGAAGGTGGTGTGTTGTGACTGTGGGAAGGTAGTGTGTGGTGACTGCAGGAAGTTGGTGTGTGGTGACTGGGGGGGCGGTGGTGTGTGGTCCCATTAGGAGGGTGGTGTGTGGTGACTGCGGGAGGGCGGTGTGTGGTGACTGTAGGAGGGTGGTGTGTGGTGACTGTAGGAGGGTTGTGTGTGGTGACTGGGGGAGGGTGGTGTGTGGTGAATGTAGGAGGGTGGTGTGGGTGACAGGGGAAGGGAGGTGTGATATGACTGTAGGAGAGTGGTGTGTGGTGACTAGGGGAGGGTGGTGTGAGTGACTGGGAGAGGGTGGTGTGTGGTGACTGTAGGAGGGTGGTATGTGGTGACTGGGGAAGGATGGTGTGTGTCTTCTGGGGGAGGGTGGTGTGTGGTGACTGTAGGAGGGTGGTGTGTGGTGACTGTAGGAGGGTTGTGTGTGGTGACTGGGGGAGGGTGGTGTGTGGTAAGTGTAAGAGGGTGATGTGTGGTTACTGGGGGAGGGTGGTGTGTGGTTACTGGGGGAGGGTGGTGTGTGGTGACTAGGGGAGAGTGGTGTGTGGTGTCTGGTGGAGGGTGGTGTATGGTGAATGCAGGAGGGTGGTGTGTGGTGACTGTAGGGAGGGTGGTGTGTGGTGAATGGGGAAGGGTGGTGTGTGGTGACTGGGGGAGGATGGTGTGTGGTGACTGAGGGAGGGTTGTGTGTGCGGATTGAAGGAGGGTGGTGTGTGGTGACTGTAAAAAGATGGTGTGTGGTGAATGGGGAGGATGGGGTGTGGTGACTGGGGGAGGGTGGTGTGTTGTGAATGTAGGAGGGTTTTGTGGGTGACTGGGGGAGGGTGGTGTTTGGTGACTGGGGATGGGTGGTATGTGGTGAAAGTAGGAAGATGGTGTGTGCTGACTGGGGGAGGGTGGTGTGTGAGTGACTGGGGTAGGGTGGTATGTTGTGACTGTAGGAGGGTGGTGAGTGGTGGCTGGAGGAGGGTGGTGTGTGGAGACTGGGGAAGGGTTGTGTATGGTGACTGGGGTAAGTTTGTGTGGTGACTGTGGGAGGGTGGTGTGTGGTGACATAAACGAGGGTGGTGTGAGGTGACTAGGGGGAGGGTGGTGTGTGGTGAATGTAGGAGGGTGGTGTGTGGTGACTGGGGGAGGGTGGTGTGTGGTGACTGTAGGAGGGTGGTGTGTGGTGACTGTTGGAGGGTGGTGTGTGGTGACTGTTGGTGGGTGGTGTGTTGTAACTGTGGGAGGGTGGTGTGTGGTGACAGGGGGAGGGTGGTGTTTGGTGACTGGGGGAGGGTGGTGTGTGGAGACTGGGGAGGGTGGTGTGTGGTGACTGGGGGAGGGTGGTGTGTGGTGAATGGGGGAGGGTTGTGTGGTGAATGTGTGAGGGTGGTGTGTGGTGACTGTAGGAGGGTATAGTGTGGTGACTGTGGGAGGGTTGTGTGGTGACTGGGAGAGTGTGGTGTGTGGTGACTGTTGGAGTGTGGTGTGTGGTGACTGGGGGAGAGTGGTGTGTGGTGACTGAGGGGATGGTGTGTGGTGATTGTGGGAGGGTGGTGTGTGGTGACTGTGGGAAGGTGGTGTGTGGTGACTGGGGGAAGGTGGTGTGTGGTGACTGGGGGAGGGGAGTGTTTGGAGACTGTAGCAGGGTGGTGAGTGGTGACTGGGGGAGGGTGGTGTGTGGTGACTGTAGGAGGGTGGTATATGGAGACTTGGGGAGGGTGGTGTGTGGTGACTGTGAGAGGGTGGTGTGTGGTGACTGTGGGATGGTGTTGTGTGGTGAATGGGGGAGGGTGGTGTGTGGTGACTGTAGGAGGATGGTGTGTGGTGAGTGAGGGTGGGTGGTGTGGGTTTCTGGGGGATGGTGGTGTCTGGTGACTGTTGGATGGTCGTGAGTGGTGACTGTAAGAGTGTGGTGTGTGGTGACTGTGGAAGGGTTGTGTGTGGTGACTGGGGAAGGGTTGTGTGTGGTGACTGGGAAAGGGTGGTGTGTGGTGACTGGGGGAGGGTGGTGTGTGGTGACTGTGGGAGGGTGGTATGTGGGAACTGGGGGAGGGTGGTGTGTGGTGACTGTAGGAGGGTGATGTGTGGTGACTGTAGGAGGGTGGGATGTGGTGAATGGGGGAGGGTGGTGTGTGATGACTGTGTGAGGGTGGTGTGTGCATGGTGACTGTAGGAGGGTGGTGTGTGGTGACTGGGGGAGGATATTTTGTGGTGACTTGGGGAGGGAGGTGTGTGGTGACTGGGGAAGGGTGGGGTGTGGTGAATGTAGGAAGCTGGTATGTGGAGACTTGGAGAGGGTGGTGTGTGGTGACTGGGAGAGGGTGGTGTGTGGTGACTGGGGGAGGGTTGTGTGTGGTTACTGGGGGAGGGTGGTGTGTTGTGACTGGGGGAGGGTGGTGTGTAGTTACTGGGGGAGGGTGGTGTGTTGTGACTGGGGGAGGGTGGTGTGGGTGTCTGGGGGAGGGTGGTGTATGGTGATTGTAGGAGGATGGTGTGTGGTGACTGTAGGGAGGGGGGGTGTGTGGTGACTGGGGAAGGGTTGTGTGTGGTGACTGGGAAAGGGTGGTGTGTGGTGACTGGGGGAGGGTGGTGTGTTGTGACTGTAGGAGGGTTGTGTGGGTGACTGTAGGAGGGTGGTATGTGGTGACTGGGGGAGGGTGGTATGTGGTGACTGGGGGAGGGTGGTGTGTTGTGACTGTAGGAGGGTTGTGTGGGTGACTGTAGGAGGGTGGTGTGTGGTGACTGGGGGAGGGTGGTATGTGGTGAAAGTAGGAAAATGGTGTGTGGTGACTGAAGGAGGGTGGTGTGTGGTGACTGGGGGAGAGTGGTGTGTGATGACTGTAGGATGGTGGTATGTGGTGACTGGGGGATGGTGGTATGTGGTGAAAGTAGGAAGATGGTGTGTGGTGACTGGGGGAGGGTGGTGTGTGGTGACTGTAGGAGGGTTGTGTGGGTGACTGGGGGAGGGTGGTGTGTGGTGACTGTCGGAGGGTGGTGTGTGGAGACTGTGGGAGGATGGTGTGTGGTGAATGAGGGTGGGTGGTGTGGGTGTCTGGGGGAGGGTGGTGGCTTGTGACTGTAGGAGCGTGGTGTGTGGTGACTGGGGGAGCGTGGTGTGTGGTGACTGGGGGAGGGTGGAGTGTGGTGACTGTAGGAGGGTGGTGTGTGGTGACTGTAGGAGGGTTGTGTGTCGTGACTGGGGGAGGGTGGTGTGTGGTGAATGTAGGAGGGTGGTGTGGGTGACTGGGGAAGGGAGGTGTGTGATAACTGTAGGAGAGTGGTGTGTGGTGACTGGGGAGGTTGTGTGGGGTGATTGGGAAAGGGTTGTGTTTGGTGACTAGGGGAGGGTGGTGTGGGTGACTGTTGGACGGTGGTGTGTGGTGACTGTTGGAGGGTGTTGTGTGGTTACTGGGGGACGGTGGAATGTGGAGACTGGGGGAGGGTGGTGTGTGGTTACTGGGGGAGGGTGGTGTGTTGTGACTGGGGGAGGGTGGTTTGTGGTGACTGGGGGAGGGTGGTGTGTGGTGACTGTAGGAGGATGGTGTGTGGTGACTGAGGGAGGGTGGTGTGGGTGACAGGGGGAGGGTGGTGTATGGTGACTGTGGGAGGGTAGTTTGTGGTGACTGTTTGGAGGGGGGTGTGTGGGGAATGGGGAAGGGTGGTGTGTTGTCACTGGGGGAGGGTGGTGTGTGGTGACTGGGGGATGGTGATGTGTTGTGTGTGCTGATTGAAGGAGGGTGGTATGTGGTCACTGGGAGAGGGTGGTGTGTTGTGACTGGGGGAGGGTGGTGTGTGGTGACTGGGGGAGGGTGGTGTGTGGTGACTGGTGGAGGGTGGTGTGTGGTGACTGTAGAAGGGTGGGGGTGTGGTGAATGGGGGAGGGTGGGGTGTGGTGAATGGGGGAGGGTGGTGTGTGGTGACTGGAGGAGGGTGGTGTGTGGTGACTGTAGGATGGTGGTATGTGGTGACTGTGGGAGGGTGGTGTGTGGTGAAAGTAGGAAGATGGTGTGTGGTGACTGTAGGAGGGTGGTGTGTGGTGACTGGGGGAGGGTGGTGTGTGGTGACTGTAGGATGGTGGTATGTGGTGACTGGGGGAGGGTGGTGTGTGGTGAAAGTAGGAAGATGGTGTGTGGTGACTGAGGGAGGGTGGTGTGTGGTGACTGTAGGATGGTGGTTTGTGGTGACTGGGGGAGGGTGGTATGTGGTGAAAGTAGGAAGATGGTGTGTGGTGACTGGGGGAGGGTGGTGTGTGGAGACCGTAGGAGGGTTGTGTGGGTGACTGGGGGAGGGTGGTGTGTGGTGACTGTCGGAGGGTGGTGTGTGGTGACTGGGGGAGGGTGGTGTGTGGTGACTGGGGGAGGGTGGTGTGTGGTGACTGTGGTAGGGTGTTGTGTGGTGACTGTGGGAGGATGGTGTGTGGTGACTGAGGGTGGGTGGTGTGGGTGTCTGGGGGAGGGTGGTGGCTTGTGACTGTAGGAGCGTGGTGTGTGGTGACTGGGGGAGGGTGGTGTGTGCGTGGTGCCTGTAGGAGGGTGGTGTGTGGTGACTGGGGGAGGGTGGAGTGTGGTGACTGTAGGAGGGTGGTGTGTGGTGACTGTAGAAGGGTGGTGTGTGGTGACTGTAGGAGGGTTGTGTGTGGTGACTGGGGGAGAGTGGTGTGTGATGACTGTAGGATGGTGGTATGTGGTGACTGGGGGAGGGTGGTATGTGGTGAAAGTAGGAAGATGGTGTGTGGTGACTGGGGGAGGGTGGTGTGTGGTGACTGTAGGAGGGTTGTGTGGGTGACTGGGGGAGGGTGGTGTGTGGTGACTGTCGGAGGGTGGTGTGTGGGGACTGTGGGAGGATGGTGTGTGGTGACTGAGGGTGGGTGGTGTGGGTGTCTGGGGGAGGGTGGTGGCTTGAGACTGTAGGAGCGTGGTGTGTGGTGACTGGGGGAGGGTGGTGTGTGGTGACTGGGGGAGGGTGGAGTGTGGTGACTGTAGGAGGGTGGTGTGTGGTGACTGTAGGAGGGTTGTGTGTCGTGACTGGGGGAGGGTGGTGTGTGGTAACTGGGGGTGGGTGGTGTGTGGTGAATGTAGGAGGGTGGTGTGGGTGACTGGGGAAGGGAGGTGTGTGATAACTGTAGGAGAGTGGTGTGTGGTGACTGGGGAGGTTGTGTGGGGTGATTGGGGAAGGGTTGTGTTTGGTGACTAGGGGAGGGTGGTGTGGGTGACTGTAGGACGGTGGTGTGTGGTGACTGTTGGAGGGTGATGTGTGGTTACTGGGGGACGGTGGTATGTGGAGACTGGGGGAGGGTGGTGTGTGGTTACTGGGGGAGGGTGGTGTGTTGTGACTGGGGGAGGGTGGTGTGTGGTGACTGGGGGAGGGTGGTGTGTGGTGACTGTAGGAGGATGGTGTGTGGTGACTGAGGGAGGGTGGTGTGGGTGACAGGGGGAGGGTGGTGTATGGTGACTGTGGGAGGGTAGTGTGTGGTGACTGTTTGGAGGGGGGTGTGTGGGGAATGGGGAAGGGTGGTGTGTTGTCACTGGGGGAGGATGGTGTGTGGTGACTGGGCGATGGTGATGTGTTGTGTGTGCTGATTGAAGGAGGGTGGTATGTGGTCACTGGAAGAGGGTGGTGTGTTGTGACTGGGGGAGGGTGGTATGTGGTGACTGGTGGAGGGTGGTGTGTGGTGACTGTAGAAGGGTGGGGGTGTGGTGAATGGGGGAGGGTGGGGTGTGGTGAATGGGGGAGGGTGGTGTGTGGTGACTGGAGGAGGGTGGTGTGTGGTGACTGGGGGAGGGTGGTGTGTGGTGACTGGGGGAGGGTGGTGTGTGGTGACTGGTGGAGGGTGGTGTGTGGTGACTGTAGAAGGGTGGGGGTGTGGTGAATGGGGGAGGGTGGGGTGTGGTGAATGGGGGAGGGTGGTGTGTGGTGACTGGAGGAGGGTGGTGTGTGGTGACTGTAGGATGGTGGTATGTGGTGACTGGGGGAGGGTGGTGTGTGGTGAAAGTAGGAAGATGGTGTGTGGTGACTGTAGGAGGGTGGTGTGTGGTGACTGGGGGAGGGTGGTGTGTGGTGACTGTAGGATGGTGGTATGTGGTGACTGGGGGAGGGTGGTGTGTGGTGAAAGTAGGAAGATGGTGTGTGGTGACTGAGGGAGGGTGGTGTGTGGTGACTGTAGGATAGTGGTTTGTGGTGACTGGGGGAGGGTGGTATGTGGTGAAAGTAGGAAGATGGTGTGTGGGTGACTGGGGGAGGGTGGTGTGTGGTGACTGTCGGAGGGTGGTGTGTGGAGACTGGGGGAGGGTGGTGTGTGGTGACTGGGGGAGGGTGGTGTGTGGTGACTGTGGTAGGGTGTTGTGTGGTGACTGTGGGAGGATCGTGTGTGATGACTGAGGGTGGGTGGTGTGGGTGTCTGGGGGAGGGTGGTGGCTTGTGACTGTAGGAGCGTGGTGTGTGGTGACTGGGGGAGGGTGGTGTGTGCGTGGTGCCTGTAGGAGGGTGGTGTGTGGTGACTGGGGGAGGGTGGAGTGTGGTGAATGTAGGAGGGTGGTGTGGGTGACTGTGGGAGGGAGGTGTGTGATAACTGTAGGAGAGTGGTGTGTGGTGACTGGGGAGGTTGTGTGGGGTGATTGGGGAAGGGTTGTGTTTGGTGACTAGGGGAGGGTGGTGTGGGTGACTGTAGGACGGTGGTGTGTGGTGACTGTTGGAGGGTGATGTGTGGTTACTGGGGGACGGTGGTATGTGGAGACTGGGGGAAGGTGGTGTGTGGTGACTTAGGGAGGGTGATGTGTGGTGACTGGGGGAGGGTGGTGTGTGGTGAATGTAGGAGGGTGGTGTGGGTGACTGGGGGAGGGTGGTGTATGGTGACTGTGGGAGGGTAGTGTGTGGTGACTGTTGGGAGGGGGGTGTGTGGGGAATGGGGAAGGGTGGTGTGTTGTCACTGGGGGAGGATGGTGTGTGGTTACTGAGGGAGGGTGATGTGTTGTGTGTGCTGATTGAAGGAGGATGGTATGTGGTCACTGGGGGAGGGTGGTGTGTTGTGACTGGGGGAGGGTGGTATGTGGTGGCTGAGGGAGGATGGTGTGTGGTGACTGGGGGAGGGTGGTATGTGGTGGCTGAGGGAGGGTGGTGTGTGGTGACTGTAGGAGGGTGGTATGTGGTGACTGTAGGAGGGTGGTATGTGGTGACTGGGGGAGGGTGGTGTGTGGTGACTGGGGGAGGGTGGTGTATGGTGACTGTAGGAGGGTGGTGTGTGGTGACTGGGGGAGGGTGGTATGTGGTGACTGGGGGAGGGTTGTGTAGGGGACTGGGGGAGAGTGGTGTGTGGTGACTGTAGGAGGATGGTGTGTGGTGACTGGGGGAGGGTGGTGTGTGGTGACTGGGGGAGAGTGGTGTGTGATGACTGTAGGATGGTGGTATGTGGTGACTGGGGGAGGGTGGTATGTGGTGAAAGTAGGAAGATGGTGTGTGGTGACTGGGGGAGGGTGGTGTGTGGTGACTGTAGGAGGGTTGTGTGGGTGACTGGGGGAGGGTGGTGTGTGGTGACTGTCGGAGGGTGGTGTGTGGTGACTGTGGGAGGATGGTGTGTGGTGACTGAGGGTGGGTGGTGTGGGTGTCTGGGGGAGGGTGGTGGCTTGTGACTGTAGGAGCGTGGTGTGTGGTGACTGGGGGAGGGTGGTGTGTGGTGACTGGGGGAGGGTGGAGTGTGGTGACTGTAGGAGGGTGGTGTGTGGTGACTGTAGGAGGGTTGTGTGTCGTGACTGGGGGAGGGTGGTGTGTGGTAACTGGGGGTGGGTGGTGTGTGGTGAATGTAGGAGGGTGGTGTGGGTGACTGGGGAAGGGAGGTGTGTGATAACTGTAGGAGAGTGGTGTGTGGTGACTGGGGAGGTTGTGTGGGGTGATTGGGGAAGGGTTGTGTTTGGTGACTAGGGGAGGGTGGTGTGGGTGACTGTAGGACGGTGGTGTGTGGTGACTGTTGGAGGGTGATGTGTGGTTACTGGGGGACGGTGGTATGTGGAGACTGGGGGACGGTGGTATGTGGAGACTGGGGGAGGGTGGTGTGTGGTTACTGGGGGAGGGTGGTGTGTTGTGACTGGGGGAGGGTGGTTTGTGGTGACTGGGGGAGGGTGGTGTGTGGTGACTGTAGGAGGATGGTGTGTGGTGACTGAGGGAGGGTGGTGTGGGTGACAGGGGGAGGGTGGTGTATGGTGACTGTGGGAGGGTAGTGTGTGGTGACTGTTTGGAGGGGGGTGTGTGGGGAATGGGGAAGGGTGGTGTGTTGTCACTGGGGGAGGATGGTGTGTGGTGACTGGGCGATGGTGATGTGTTGTGTGTGCTGATTGAAGGAGGGTGGTATGTGGTCACTGGAAGAGGGTGGTGTGTTGTGACTGGGGGAGGGTGGTATGTGGTGACTGTAGAAGGGTGGGGGTGTGGTGAATGGGGGAGGGTGGGGTGTGGTGAATGGGGGAGGGTGGTGTGTGGTGACTGGAGGAGGGTGGTGTGTGGTGACTGGGGGAGGGTGGTGTGTGGTGACTGTAGGAGGGTGGTATGTGGTGACTGTAGGAGGGTGGTATGTGGTGACTGGGGGAGGGTGGTGTGTGGTGAAAGTAGGAAGATGGTGTTTGGTGACTGAGGGAGGGTGGTGTGTGGTGACTGTAGGATGGTGGTATGTGGTGACTGGGGGAGGGTGGTGTGTGGTGACTGGAGGAGGGTGGTGTGTGGTGACTGTAGGATGGTGGTATGTGGTGACTGGGGGAGGGTGGTGTGTGGTGAAAGTAGGAAGATGGTGTGTGGTGACTGTAGGAGGGTGGTGTGTGGTGACTGGGGGAGGGTGGTGTGTGGTGACTGTAGGATGGTGGTATGTGGTGACTGGGGGAGGGTGGTGTGTGGTGAAAGTAGGAAGATGGTGTGTGGTGACTGAGGGAGGGTGGTGTGTGGTGACTGTAGGATGGTGGTTTGTGGTGACTGGGGGAGGGTGGTATGTGGTGAAAGTAGGAAGATGGTGTGTGGTGACTGAGGGAGGGTGGTGTGTGGTGACTGGGGGAGAGTAGTGTGTGGTGACTGTAGGATGGTGGTTTGTGGTGACTGGGGGAGGGGGGTATGTGGTGAAAGTAGGAAGATGGTGTGTGGTGACAGGGGGAGGGTGGTGTGTGGAGACTGTAGGAGGGTTGTGTGGGTGACTGGGGGAGGGTGGTGTGTGGTGACTGTCGGAGGGTGGTATGTGGAGGCTTGAGGAGGGTGGTGTGTGGTGACTGGGGGAGGGTGGTGTGTGGTGACTGGGGGAGGGTGGTGTTTGGTGACTGTGGTAGGGTGTTGGGTGGTGACTGTGGGAGGATGGTGTGTGGTGACTGAGGGTGGGTGGTGTGGGTGTCTGGGGGAGGGTGGTGTGTGGTGACTGTAGGAGGGTGGTATGTGGTGACTGGGGGAGGGTGGTGTGTGGTGACTGGGGGAGGGTTGTGTGGGTGACTGGGGGAGGGTGGTGTGTGGTGACTGGGGGAGGGTGGTGTGTGGTGACTGGGGGAGGGTGGTGTTTGGTGACTGTGGTAGGGTGTTGGGTGGTGACTGTGGGAGGATGGTGTGTGGTGACTGAGGGTGGGTGGTGTGGGTGTCTGGGGGAGGGTGGTGTGTGGTGACTGTAGGAGGGTGGTATGTGGTGACTGGGGGAGGGTGGTGTGTGGTGACTGGGGGAAGGTTGTGTGGGTGACTGGGGGAGGGTGGTGTGTGGTGACTGGGGGAGGGTGGTGTGTGGTGCCTGTAGGAGGGTGGTGTGTGGTGACTGGGGGAGGGTGGTGTGTGGTGACTGGGGGAGGGTGGTGTGTGGTGACTGTAGGAGGATGGTGTGTGGTGACTGAGGGAGGGTGGTGTGGGTGACTGGGGGAGGGTGGTGTATGTTGACTGTGGGAGGGTAGTGTGTGGTGACTGTTGGGAGGGGGTGTGTGGTGAATGGGGAAGGGTGGTGTGTTGTCACTGGGGGAGGATGGTGTGTGGTGACTGGGGGAGGGTGATGTGTTGTGTGTGCTGATTGAAGGAGGGTGTTATGTGGTCACTGGGGGAGGGTGGTGTGTGGTGACTGTAGGAGGGTGGTGTGTGGTGACTGGGGGAGGGTGGTGTGTGGTGACTGTAGGAGGGTGGTGGGTGGTGACTGTAGGAGGGTGGTGTGTGGTGACTGTAAGAGGGTTGTGTGTGGTGACTGGGGGAGGGTGGTGTGTGGTGACTGGGGGAGGGAGGTGTGTGATAACTGTAGGAGAGTGGTGTGTGGTGACTAGGGGAGAGGAGTGTGTGGTGACTGGGGGAGGGTGGTGTGTGGTGATGGTGACTGTAGGAGGGTGGTGTGTGGTGACTGGGGGAGGGTGTTTTGTGGTGACTGGGGGAGGGTGGTGTGTAGAAACTGTTGGAGGGTGGTGTGTGGAGACTGGGGGAGGGTAGGGTGTGGAGACTGGGGGAGAGTGGTGTGTTGAGACTGTAGGAGGATGGTGTGTGGTGACTGTAGGAGGATGGTGTGTGGTGACTGGGGGAGGGTGGTGTGTGGTGACTGGGGAAGGGTGGTGTGTGGTGAATGGGGAAAGGTGAAGTGTGGTGACTGTGGGAGGGTGGTGTGTGGTTACTGGGGGAGGGTGGTGTGTGGTGACTGTTGGAGGTTGGTGTGTGGTGACTGTAGAAAGGTGGTGTGTGCTGACTGGGGGAGGGTGTTGGGTGGTGACTGGGGGAGGGTGGTGTGTGGTGACTGTAGGAAGGTGGTGTGTGGAGACTGTAGGAGAGTGGTGTGCGGTGACTGGGGAAGGGTGGCGTGTGGTGACTGGGGGAGGATGGTGTGTGGTGACTAGGGGAGAGGGGTGTGTGGTGACTGGAGGATGGTGGTGCGTGGTGACTAGGGGAGAGGGGTGTGTGGTGACTGGGGGATGGTGGTGCGTGGTGACTAGGGGAGAGGGGTGTGTGGTGACTGGGGGAGGGTGGTGCGTGGTGACTGGGTGAGGGTGGTGTGTGGTGACAATGAGAGGGTGGTGCGTGGTGACTGGGTGAGGGTGGTGTGTGGTGACAATGAGAGGGTGGTGTGTGGTGACTGTTGGAGGGTAGTGAGTGGTGATTGGGGGAGGGTGGTGTATGGAGACTGGGGAGGGTAGTGAGTGGTGACTGGGGGAGGGTGGTGTGTACAGACTGGGGAGGGTGGAGCGAGGTGACTGGGGGAGGGTTGTGTGGTGACTGTAGGAGGGGTGTGGGTGGTGACTGTGGAAGGGTGGTGTGTGGTGACTGGGGGCGGGAGAAGTGTTATACTGTGGGAGGGTGGTGTTTGGTAACTGTGGGAGGGTGGTGTGTGGTGACTTGGGGAGGGTTGTGCGGAGACTGGGGGAGGGTGGTGTGTGGTGACTGTTGGAGGTTGGTGTGTGGTGACTGTAGAAAGGTGGTGTGTGCTGACTGGGGGAGGGTGTTGGGTGGTGACTGGGGGAAGGTCGTGTGTGGTGACTGGGGAAGGGTGGTGTGTGGTGACTGTAGGAGGATGGTGTGTGGTGACTAGGGGAGAGGGTGTGTGGTGACTGGAGGAGGGTGGTGCGTGGTGACTGGGTGAGGGTGGTGCGTGGTGACTGGGGGAGTGTGGTGCGTGGTGACTGGGTGAGGGTGGTGCGTGGTGACTGGGGGAGTGTGGTGCGTGGTGACAATGAGAGGGTGGTGTGTGGAGACTGTTGGAGGGTAGTGAGTGGTGATTGGGGGAGGGTGGTGTATGGAAACTGGGGAGGGTGGTGAGTGGTGACTGGGGGAGGGTGGTGTGTACAGACTGGGTAGGGTGGAGTGAGGTGACTGTAGGAGGGGTGTGTGTGGTGACTGGGGGAGGGTTGTGTGGTGACAGAGGGTGGTGTGTGGTGACTGTAAGAGGGTGGTGTGCGGTGACTGGGGGAGGGTTCTGTGGTGACTGTGAGAGGGTGGTATGTGGTGACTATAGGAGGGTGCAGTGTGGGGATTGGGGGAGGGTGTTTTGTGGTGCTTGGGGGAGGGTCATTTGTGGTGACTGTGGGAGGGTGAAATGTGGTGACTGTGGGAAGGTTGTGTGGTGACTGGGGGAGTGTGGTGTGTGGTGACTATGAGAGGGTGGTGTGTGGTGACTAGGGGAGGGTGGTGTGTGGTGACTATGGGAGGGTGGTGTGTGGTGACTGGGGGTGGGTGGTGTGTGGTGACTGGAGGAGGGTGGTGTGTGGGGACTGGGGGAGGGTAGTGTTTGGAGACTGTAGGAGGGATGTGAGTGGTGACTTGGGAATGGTTGTGTGGTGACTGTGGGAGGGTGGTGTGTTGTTACTGTAGGAGGATGGAGTGTGGTGACTGGGGGAGGGTTGTGTGGTAACTGTGGGAGAGTTGTGTGTTGTGACTGTGGGAGGGTGGTGTGTAGAGACTGTAGGAGAGTGGTGTGTGGTGACTGGGGGAGAGTTCTGTGGTGACTGTGGAAGGGTGGTGTGTGGTGACTGGCGGAGGGTGGTGTGTGGTGACTGGGGGAGGGTGGTGTGTGGTGACTGTAGAAACATGGTGTGTGGTGAATTTGGGAGGATGGTGTGTGGTGACTGGGGGAGGGTGGTGTGTGGTGACTAAGGGAGGGTTGTGTGGTGGCTGTGGGAGGGTGGTGTGTGGTGACTGTAGGAGGGTGGAGTGTGGTGACTGGGGGAGGGTTGTGTGGTGACTGTGGGAGGGTTGTGTGTCGTGCCTGTGGGAGAATGGTGTATAGAGACTGCAAGAGAGTGGTGTGTGGTGACTGGGGGAGGGTTGTGTGGTGACTGTGGGAGGGTGGTGTGTGGTGACTGTATGAGGGTTGTGTATGATTACTGGGGGAGGGTGGTGTGTGGTGACTGGGAGAGGGTGGTGTGTGGAAACTTTGGGAGGGATGTGTGTGGTGACTCTGGGTGGGTGATGTGTGGTGACTGTAAATGGATGGTGTGTGGTGACTGAGGAAGGGTTGTGTAATGAATGGGGGAATGAGTTGTGTGGTGACTAGTGGAGGGTGGTGTGTGGTGACTGTAGGTGGGTGGTGTGTGGTGAAATGGGGGAGGGTGGTGTGTGGTGAATGAGGGAGGGTGTTGTGTGGTGACTGGGTGAGGGTGGTGTGTGGTGGCTGCAGGAGGGTAATGTGTGGTGACTGGAGGAGGGTGGTGTGTGGTGACTGGGGGAGGGTGGTGTGTGGAGACTAGGGAAAGGGGTGTGTTGCGACTTAGGGAAGGTGGTGTGTGGTGACTGTGGGAGGGTGGTGTGTGGTGACTGTGGGAAGGTGGTGTGTGGTGACTGGGGGAGGATGGTGTGTGGTGACTGTGGGAAGGTGGTGTGTTGTGACTTGGGGATGGTGGTGTGTGGTGACTGCAGGAAGGTGGTGTGTGGTGACTGGGGGACGGTGGTGTGTGGTGCCTGTTGGAGGGTTGTGTGTGGTGACTGTTGGAGGGTTGTGTGTAGTGACTAGGGGTGGGTGGTGTGGGTGACTTGGGGAGGGTGGTGTGTGGTAACTGGGGAAGGGTGGTATGTGGTGAAAGTAGGAAGATGGTGTGTGGTGACTGGGGGAGGGTGGTGTGTTGTGAATGTTGGAGGGTGGTGTGTGGTTACTGGGGGACGGTGGTGTGTCGTGACTGGGGGAGGGTGGTGTGTGGTGATTGGGGAAGGGTGGTGTGTGGTGAATGTAGGACGATGGTGTGTGGTGACTGGGAGAGGGTGGTGTGTGGTGACTGTAGGAGGGTGGTATGTGGACGCTTGGGGAGGGTGGTGTGTGGTGACTGGGGGAAGGTGGTGTGTGGTGACTGGGGGAGGGTGATGTGTGGTGATTGTGGGAGGGTGGTGTGTGGTGAATGGGGGAGAGTGGTGTAAGGTGACTGTAGGAGGATGGTGTGTGGTGACTGAGGGTGGGTGGTGTGGGTGTCTGGGGGAGGGTGGTGTGTGGTGACTGTAAGAGTGTGGTGTGTGGTGACTGGGGGAGGGTGGTGTGTGGTGACTGAGGAAGGGTTGTGTGTGGTGACTGGGAAAGGGTGATGTGTGGTGACTGTAGGAGGGTGGTGTGTGGTGAGTGGGGAGGGTGGTGTGTGGTGACTGTAGGAGGGTGGTGTGTCGTGACTGTAGGAGGGTGGGGTGTGGTGAATGAGGGAGGGTGGTGTGTGGTGACTGTGGGAGGGTGGTATGTGGGGACTGGGGGAGGGTGGTGTGTGGTGACTGTGGGAGGGTGGTGTGTGGTGACTGGGGAAGGTGGTGTGTGGTGACTGTAGGAGGGTGGTGTGTGGTGACTGTAAAAGGGTGAGGTGTGGTGAATGGGGGAGGGTGGTGTGTGGTGACTGTGGGAGGGTGGTGCGTGCATGGTGACTGTAGGAGGGTGGTGTTTGGTGACTGGGGAAATGTGGGGTGTGGTGACTGTAGAAGCGTGGTGTGTAGTGACTGGGGGAGGGTGGTGTGTGGTGAGTGGATGAGGGTTTGGAGTGGTGACTGGTGGATGGTGGTGTGTTTTGACTGTGGGAGGGTGGTGTGTGAGGACTGGGGGAGGCTTGTGTGTGGTGACTGGAGGAGGGTGGTGTGTGGTGACTGGAGGAGGGTGGTGTGTGGTGACTGGGGGAGGGTGGTGTGTGTTGAGAGGGGGAGGGTGTTGTGAGGTGACTGGGGGAGGGTGGTGTGTGGTGAATCTGGGGAGGGTGGTGTGTGCTGACTGGGGGAGGGTGGTGTGTGGTGACTAGTGGAGGGTGGTTGTTTGCATGGTGACTGTGGGAGGGTGGTGTGTGGTGCCTGTAGGAGGGTGGTGTTTGGTGACTGGGGGAGGGTGGTGTGTGGTGACTGCGGGAAGGTGGTGTGTTGTGACTGGGGGAAGGTAGTGTGTGGTAACTGCAGGAAGGTGGTGTGTGGTGACTGGGGGGCGGTGGTGTGTGGTCCCATTAGGAGGGTGGTGTGTGGTGACTGCGGGAGGGCGGTGTGTGGTGACTGTAGGAGGGTGGTGTGTGGTGACTGTAGGAGGGTTGTGTGTGGTGACTGGGGGAGGGTGGTGTGGGTGACTGGGGGAGGGAGGTGTGATATGACTGTAGGAGACTGTGGTGACTGGGGGAGGGTGGTGTGTGGTGACTGAAGGAGGATGGTGTGTGGTTACTGAGGGAGTGTGGTGTGGGTGTCTGGGGGAGGGTGGTGTATGGTGAATGTAGGTGGGTGTGTGTGGTGACTGGGGGGGGGTGGTGTGGGGTGATTGGGGGAGGGTGGTGTGTGGTGACTAGGGGAGGGTTGTGTGGGTGACTGGGAGAGGGTGGTGTGTGGTGACTGTAGGAGGGTGGTGTGTGGTGACTGGGCAAGGATGGTGTGTGGCTTCTGGGGGAGGGTGGTGTGTGGTAAGTGTAAGAGGGTGATGTGTGGTTACTGGGAGACGGTGGTGTGTGGTGACTGGGGGAGGGTGGTGTGTGGTGACTGTTGGAGGGTTGTATGTGGAGACTGAGGGAGGGTGGTGTGTTGTGACTAGGGGAGAGTGGTGTGTGGTGACTGGGGGAGGGTGGTTTGTGGTGACTGGGGGAGGGTGGTGTGTGGTGACTGAAGGAGGATGGTGTGTGGTTACTGATGGAGTGTGGTGTGGGTGTCTGCGGGAGGGTGGTGTATGGTGAATGTAGGTGGGTGGTGTGTGGTGACTGTAGGGAGTGTGGTGTGTGGTGAATGGGGAAAGGTGGTGTGTGGTGACTGGGGGAGGATGGTGTGTGGTGACTGAGGGAGGGTTGTGTGTGCTAATTGAAGGAGGGTGGTGTGTGGTGACTGTAAAAAGATGGTGTGTGGTGACTGTAAAAAGATGGTGTGTGGTGAATGGGGAGGCTTTTGTGTGGTGACTGGAGGAGGGTGGTGTGTGGTGACTGGGGGAGGGTGGTGTGTGTTGAGTAGGGGAGGGTGTTGTGAGGTGACTGGGGGAGGGTGGTGTTTGGTGACTCTGGGGAGGTTGGTGTGTGGTGACTGTGGGAGGGTGGTGTGTGCTGACTGGGGGAGGGTGGTGTTTGGTGACTGAAGGAGGGTGGTGTGTGGTGACTGCGGGAAGGTGGTGTGTTGTGACTGGGGGAAGGTAGTGTGTGGTAACTGCAGGATGGTGGTGTGTGGTGACTGGGGGGGCGGTGGTGTGTGGTCCCATTAGGAGGGTGGTGTGTGGTGACTGCGGGAGGGCGGTGTGTGGTGACTGTAGGAGGGTGGTGTGTGGTGATGTAGGAGGGTTGTGTGTGGTGACTGGGGGAAGGTGGTGTGTGGTGAATGTAGGAGGGTGGTGTGGGTGACTTGGGGAGGGAGGTGTGATATGACTGTAGGAGAGTGGTGTGTGTGGTGACTGGGGGGGGGTTATGTGTGGTGACTAGGGGAGGGTTGTGTGGGTGACTGGGAGAGGGTGGTGTGTGGTGACTGTAGGAGGGTGGTGTGTGGTGACTGGGCAAGGATGGTGTGTGGCTTCTGGGGGAGGGTGGTGTGTGGTAAGTGTAAGAGGGTGATGTGTGGTTACTGGGAGACGGTGGTGTGTGGTGACTGGGGGAGGGTGGTGTGTGGTGACTGTTGGAGGGTTGTATGTGGAGACTGAGGGAGGGTGGTGTGTTGTGACTAGGGGAGAGTGGTGTGTGGTGAAAGGGGGAGGGTGGTTTGTGGTGACTGGGGGAGGGTGGTGTGTGGTGACTGAAGGAGGGTGGTGTGTTGTGACTAGGGGAGAGTGGTGTGTGGTGAATGGGGAAAGGTGGTGTGTGGTGACTGGGGGAGGATGGTGTGTGGTGACTGAGGGAGGGTTGTGTGTGCTAATTGAAGGAGGGTGGTGTGTGGTGACTGTAAAAAGATGGTGTGTGGTGAATGGGGAGGATGGGGTGTGGTGACTGGGGGGAAGGTGGTGTGTTGTGACTGTAGGAGGGTTTTGTTGGTGACTGGGGGAGGGTGGTGTGTGGTGACTGGGGGAGGGTGAAATGTGGTGACTGTGGGAAGGTTGTGTGGTGACTGGGGGAGTGTGGTGTGTGGTGACTATGAGAGGGTGGTGTGTGGTGACTGAGGGAGGGTGGTGTATGGTGACTGAAGGAGGGTGGTGTGTGGTGACAGTAGGAGGGTGGTGTGTGGTGACTGTGGGAGGGTGGTGTGTGGTGACTGGGGGAGGGTGGTGTGTTGTGACTGGGGAAGAGTGGTATGTGGTGAAAGTAGGAAGATGGTGTGTGGTGACTGGGGGAGGGTGGTGTGTTGTGACAGTTGGAGGGTGGTGTGTGGTTACTGGGGGACGGTAGTGTGTGGTGACTGGGGGAGGGTGATGTGTGGTGACTGGGGAAGGGTGGTGTGTGGTGAATGTAGGAAGATGGTGTGTGGTGACTGTGGGAGGGTGGTGTGTGGTGACTGGGAGAGGGTGGTGTGTGGTGACTGTGGGAGGGTGGTGTGTGGTGACTGGGAGAGGGTGGTGTGTGGTGACTGTGGGAGGGTGGTGTGTGGTGACTGGGAGAGGGTGGTGTGTGGTGACTGTAGGAGGGTGGTGTGTGGTGACTGGGGGAGGGTGGTGTGTGGTGACTGTGGGAGGGTGGTGTGTGGTGACTGGTGGAGGGTGGTGTAAGGTGACTGTAGGAGGATGGTGTTTGGTGACTGAGGGTGGGTGGTGTGGGTGTCTGGGGGAGGGTGGTGTCTGGTGACTGTTGGAGGGTGGTGTGTGGTGACTGTAAGAGTGTGGTGTGTGGTGACTGGGGGAGGGTGGTGTATGGTGACTGAGGAAGGGTTGTGTGTGGTGACTGGGAAAGGGTGGTGTGTGGTGACTGTAGGAGGGTGGTGTGTGGTCACTGGGGAAGGTGGTGTGTGGGGACTGTAGGAGGGTGGTGTGGGGTGACTGTAGAAAGGTGGGGTGTGGTGAATGGGGGAGGGTGGTGTGTGGTGACTGTGGGAGGGTGGTGTGTGCATGGTGACTGTAGGAGGGTGGTGTGTGGTGACTGAGGGAGGGTGGTGTGTGGTGACTTGGGAAGGGTGGGGTGTGGTGACTGTAGAAGCGTGGTGTGTAGTGACTGAGGGAGGGTGGTGTGTGGTGACTGGATGAGGGTTTGGTGTGGTGACTGGTGGAGGGTGGTGTGTGAGGACTGGGGGAGGCTTGTGTGTGTGGTGACTGTGGGAGGGTGGTGTGTCTTGAGTGGGGGAGGGTGGTGTGTGGAAACTGTGGAAGGTTGGAGTGTGGTGACTGTGGAAGGGTGGTGTGTGGTGACTATGGGAGGGTGGTGTGTGGTGACTGGGGAAGGGTGGTGTGTGGTGAATGGGGAAAGGTGAAGTGTGGTGACTGTGGGAGGGTGGTGTGTGGTGACTGGGGGAGGGTGGTGTGTGGTGACTGGGGGAGGGTGGTGTGTGGTGACTGAGGAAGGGTTGTGTGTGGTGACTGGGAAAGGGTGGTGTGTGGTGACTGTAGGAGGGTGGTGTGTGGTGAGTGGGGAGGGTGGTGTGTGGTGACTGTGGGAGGGTGGGGTGTGGTGAATGGGGGAGGGTGGTGTGTGGTGACTTGGGAAGGGTGGGGCGTGGTGACTGTAGAAGCGTGGTGTGTAGTGACTGAAGGAGGGTGGTGTGTGAGGACTGTGGGAGGCTTGTGTGTGTGGTGACTGTAGGAGGGTGGTGTGTGTTGAGTGGGGGAGGGTGGTGTGTGGAAACTGTGGAAGGTTGGAGTGTGGTGACTGTGGAAGGGTGGTGTGTGGTGACTGGGGGAGGGTGGTGTGTGGTGACTAGGGGAGGGTGGTTGTTTGCATGGTGACTGTGGGAGGGTGGTGTGTGGTGACTGTAGGAGGGTGGGGTGTGGTGAATGGGGGACGATGGTGTGTGGTGACTGGGGGAGGGTGGTATGTGGTGACTGTGGGAAGGTGGTGTGTTGTGACTGTGGGAAGGTAGTATGTGGTGACTGCAGGAAGTTGGTGTGTGGTGACTGGGGGGCGGTGGTGTGTGGTCCCATTAGGAGGGTGGTGTGTGGTGACTGCGGGAGGGCGGTGTGTGGTGACTGCGGGAGGGCGGTGTGTGGTGACTGTAGGAGGGTGGTGTGTGGTGACTGTAGGAGGGTGGTGTGTGGTGACTAGGGGAGGGTGGTTGTTTGCATGGTGACTGTGGGAGGGTGGTGTGTGGTGACTGTAGGAGGGTGGGGTGTGTTCAATGGGGGACGGTGGTCTATGGTGACTGGGGGAGGGTGGTGTGTGGTGACTGTGGGAAGGTGGTGTGTTGTGACTGTGGGAAGGTAATGTGTGGTGACTGCAGGAAGTTGGTGTGTGGTGACTGGGGGGGCGGTGGTGTGTGGTCCCATTAGGAGGGTGGTGTGTGGTGACTGCGGGAGGGCGGTGTGTGGTGACTGTAGGAGGGTGGTGTGTGGTGACTGTAGGAGGGTTGTGTGTGGTGACTGGGGGAGGGTGGTGTGTGGTGAATGTAGGAGGGTGGTGTGGGTGACAGGGGAAGGGAGGTGTGATATGACTGTAGGAGAGTGGTGTGTGGTGACTGGGGGAGTGGTGTGGGATGATTGGGGAGGGTGGTGTGTGGTGACTAGGGGAGGGTGGTGTGAGTGACTGGGAGAGGGTGGTGTGTGGTGACTGTAGGAGGGTGGTATGTGGTGACTGGGGAAGGATGGTGTGTGTCTTCTGGGGGAGGGTGGTGTGTGGTGACTGTAGGAGGGTGGTGTGTGGTGACTGTAGGAGGGTTGTGTGTGGTGACTGGGGGAGGGTGGTGTGTGGTAAGTGTAAGAGGGTGATGTGTGGTTACTGGGGGAGGGTGGTGTGTGGTTACTGGGGGAGGGTGGTGTGTGGTGACTAGGGGAGAGTGGTGTGTGGTGTCTGGTGGAGGGTGGTGTATGGTGAATGCAGGAGGGTGGTGTGTGGTGACTGTAGGGAGGGTGGTGTGTGGTGAATGGGGAAGGGTGGTGTGTGGTGACTGGGGGAGGATGGTGTGTGGTGACTGAGGGAGGGTTGTGTGTGCGGATTGAAGGAGGGTGGTGTGTGGTGACTGTAAAAAGATGGTGTGTGGTGAATGGGGAGGATGGGGTGTGGTGACTGGGGGAGGGTGGTGTGTTGTGAATGTAGGAGGGTTTTGTGGGTGACTGGGGGAGGGTGGTGTTTGGTGACTGGGGAAGGGTGGTATGTGGTGAAAGTAGGAAGATGGTGTGTGCTGACTGGGGGAGGGTGGTGTGTGAGTGACTGGGGGAGGGTGGTATGTTGTGACTGTAGGAGGGTGGTGAGTGGTGGCTGGAGGAGGGTGGTGTGTGGAGACTGGGGAAGGGTTGTGTATGGTGACTGGGGTAAGTTTGTGTGGTGACTGTGGGAGGGTGGTGTGTGGTGACATAAACGAGGGTGGTGTGAGGTGACTGGGGGAGGGTGGTGTGTGGTGAATGTAGGAGGGTGGTGTGTGGTGACTGGGGGAGGGTGGTGTGTGGTGACTGTAGGAGGGTGGTGTGTGGTGACTGTTGGAGGGTGGTGTGTGGTGACTGTTGGTGGGTGGTGTGTTGTAACTGTGGGAGGGTGGTGTGTGGTGACAGGGGGAGGGTGGTGTTTGGTGACTGGGGGAGGGTGGTGTGTGGAGACTGGGGAGGGTGGTGTGTGGTGACTGGGGGAGGGTGGTGTGTGGTGAATGGGGGAGGGTTGTGTGGTGAATGTGTGAGGGTGGTGTGTGGTGACTGTAGGAGGGTATAGTGTGGTGACTGTGGGAGGGTTGTGTGGTGACTGGGAGAGTGTGGTGTGTGGTGACTGTTGGGGTGTGGTGTGTGGTGACTGGGGGAGGGTGGTGTGTGGTGACTGAGGGAGGATGGTGTGTGGTGACAGTAGGAGGGTGGTGTGTGGTGATTGTGGGAGGGTGGTGTGTGGTGACTGTGGGAAGGTGGTGTGTGGTGACTGGGGGAAGGTGGTGTGTGGTGACTGGGGGAGGGGAGTGTTTGGAGACTGTAGCAGGGTGGTGAGTGGTGACTGGGGGAGGGTGGTGTGTGGTGACTGTAGGAGGGTGGTATATGGAGACTTGGGGAGGGTGGTGTGTGGTGACTGGGGGAGGGTGGTGTGTGGTGACTGTGGGATGGTGTTGTGTGGTGAATGGGGGAGGGTGGTGTGTGGTGACTGTAGGAGGATGGGGTGTGGTGAGTGAGGGTGGGTGGTGTGGGTTTCTGGGGGATGGTGGTGTCTGGTGACTGTTGGATGGTCGTGAGTGGTGACTGTAAGAGTGTGGTGTGTGGTGACTGTGGAAGGGTTGTGTGTGGTGACTGGGGAAGGGTTGTGTGTGGTGACTGGGAAAGGGTGGTGTGTGGTGACTGGGGGAGGGTGGTGTGTGGTGACTGTGGGAGGGTGGTATGTGGGAACTGGGGGAGGGTGGTGTGTGGTGACTGTAGGAGGGTGGGATGTGGTGAATGGTGGAGGGTGGTGTGTGATGACTGTGTGAGGGTGGTGTGTGCATGGTGACTGTAGGAGGGTGGTGTGTGGTGACTGGGGGAGGATATTTTGTGGTGACTTGGGGAGGGAGGTGTGTGGTGACTGGGGAAGGGTGGGGTGTGGTGAATGTAGGAAGCTGGTATGTGGAGACTTTGAGAGGGTGGTGTGTGGTGACTGGGAGAGGGTGGTGTGTGGTGACTGGGGGAGGGTTGTGTGTGGTTACTGGGGGAGGGTGGTGTGTTGTGACCGGGGGAGGGTGGTGTGTAGTTACTGGGGGAGGGTGGTGTGTTGTGACTGGGGGAGGGTGGTGTGGGTGTCTGGGGGAGGGTGGTGTATGGTGATTGTAGGAGGATGGTGTGTGGTGACTGTAGGGAGGGGGGGTGTGTGGTGACTGGGGAAGGGTTGTGTGTGGTGACTGGGAAAGGGTGGTGTGTGGTGACTGGGGGAGGGTGGTATGTTGTGACTGTAGGAGGGTTGTGTGGGTGACTGTAGGAGGGTGGTATGTGGTGACTGGGGGAGGGTGGTATGTGGTGAAAGTAGGAAAATGGTGTGTGGTGACTGAAGGAGGGTGGTGTGTGGTGACTGGGGGAGAGTGGTGTGTGATGACTGTAGGATGGTGGTATGTGGTGACTGGGGGATGGTGGTATGTGGTGAAAGTAGGAAGATGGTGTGTGGTGACTGGGGGAGGGTGGTGTGTGGTGACTGTAGGAGGGTTGTGTGGGTGACTGGGGGAGGGTGGTGTGTGGTGACTGTCGGAGGGTGGTGTGTGGAGACTGTGGGAGGATGGTGTGTGGTGACTGAGGGTGGGTGGTGTGGGTGTCTGGGGGAGGGTGGTGGCTTGTGACTGTAGGAGCGTGGTGTGTGGTGACTGGGGGAGCGTGGTGTGTGGTGACTGGGGGAGGGTGGAGTGTGGTGACTGTAGGAGGGTGGTGTGTGGTGACTGTAGGAGGGTTGTGTGTCGTGACTGGGGGAGGGTGGTGTGTGGTGACTGGGGGTGGGTGGTGTGTGGTGAATGTAGGAGGGTGGTGTGGGTGACTGGGGAAGGGAGGTGTGTGATAACTGTAGGAGAGTGGTGTGTGGTGACTGGGGAGGTTGTGTGGGGTGATTGGGAAAGGGTTGTGTTTGGTGACTAGGGGAGGGTGGTGTGGGTGACTGTAGGACGGTGGTGTGTGGTGACTGTTGGAGGGTGTTGTGTGGTTACTGAGGGACGGTGGAATGTGGAGACTGGGGGAGGGTGGTGTGTGGTTACTGGGGGAGGGTGGTGTGTTGTGACTGGGGGAGGGTGGTTTGTGGTGACTGGGGGAGGGTGGTGTGTGGTGACTGTAGGAGGATGGTGTGTGGTGACTGAGGGAGGGTGGTGTGGGTGACAGGGGGAGGGTGGTGTATGGTGACTGTGGGAGGGTAGTTTGTGGTGACTGTTTGGAGGGGTGTGTGTGGGGAATGGGGAAGGGTGGTGTGTTGTCACTGGGGGAGGATGGTGTGTGGTGACTGGGGGATGGTGATGTGTTGTGTGTGCTGATTGAAGGAGGGTGGTATGTGGTCACTGGGAGAGGGTGGTGTGTTGTGACTGGGGGAGGGTGGTGTGTGGTGACTGGTGGAGGGTGGTGTGTGGTGACTGGTGGAGGGTGGTGTGTGGTGACTGTAGAAGGGTGGGGGTGTGGTGAATGGGGGAGGGTGGGGTGTGGTGAATGGGGGAGGGTGGGGTGTGGTGAATGGGGGAGGGTGGTGTGTGGTCACTGGAGGAGGGTGGTGTGTGGTGACTGTAGGATGGTGGTATGTGGTGACTGTGGGAGGGTGGTGTGTGGTGAAAGTAGGAAGATGGTGTGTGGTGACTGTAGGAGGGTGGTGTGTGGTGACTGGGGGAGGGTGGTGTGTGGTGACTGTAGGATGGTGGTATGTGGTGACTGGGGGAGGGTGGTGTGTGGTGAAAGTAGCAAGATGGTGTGTGGTGACTGAGGGAGGGTGGTGTGTGGTGACTGTAGGATGGTGGTTTGTGGTGACTGGGGGAGGGTGGTATGTGGTGAAAGTAGGAAGATGGTGTGTGGTGACTGGGGGAGGGTGGTGTGTGGAGACCGTAGGAGGGTTGTGTGGGTGACTGGGGGAGGGTGGTGTGTGGTGACTGTCGGAGGGTGGTGTGTGGAGACTGGGGGAGGGTGGTGTGTGGTGACTGGGGGAGGGTGGTGTGTGGTGACTGTGGTAGGGTGTTGTGTGGTGACTGTGGGAGGATGGTGTGTGGTGACTGAGGGTGGGTGGTGTGGGTGTCTGGGGGAGGGTGGTGGCTTGTGACTGTAGGAGCGTGGTGTGTGGTGACTGGGGGAGGGTGGTGTGTGCGTGGTGCCTGTAGGAGGGTGGTGTGTGGTGACTGGGGGAGGGTGGAGTGTGGTGACTGTAGGAGGGTGGTGTGTGGTGACTGTAGAAGGGTGGTGTGTGGTGACTGTAGGAGGGTTGTGTGTGGTGACTGGGGGAGAGTGGTGTGTGATGACTGTAGGATGGTGGTATGTGGTGACTGGGGGAGGGTGGTATGTGGTGAAAGTAGGAAGATGGTGTGTGGTGACTGGGGGAGGGTGGTGTGTGGTGACTGTAGGAGGGTTGTGTGGGTGATTGGGGGAGGGTGGTGTGTGGTGACTGTCGGAGGGTGGTGTGTGGGGACTGTGGGAGGATGGTGTGTGGTGACTGAGGGTGGGTGGTGTGGGTGTCTGGGGGAGGGTGGTGGCTTGTGACTGTAGGAGCGTGGTGTGTGGTGACTGGGGGAGGGTGGTGTGTGGTGACTGGGGGAGGGTGGAGTGTGGTGACTGTAGGAGGGTGGTGTGGGTGACTGGGGAAGGGAGGTGTGTGATAACTGTAGGAGAGTGGTGTGTGGTGACTGGGGAGGTTGTGTGGGGTGATTGGGGAAGGGTTGTGTTTGGTGACTAGGGGAGGGTGGTGTGGGTGACTGTAGGACGGTGGTGTGTGGTGACTGTTGGAGGGTGATGTGTGGTTACTGGGGGACGGTGGTATGTGGAGACTGGGGGAGGGTGGTGTGTTGTTACTGGGGGAGGGTGGTGTGTGGTGACTGGTGGAGGGTGGTGTGTGGTGAATGGGGGAGGGTGGTGTGTGGTGACTGGAGGAGGGTGGTGTGTGGTGACTGGGGGAGGGTGGTGTGTGGTGACTGGGGGAGGGTGGTGTGTGGTGACTGGGGGAGGGTGGTGTGTGGTGACTGGTGGAGGGTGGTGTGTGGTGACTGTAGAAGGGTGGGGGTGTGGTGAATGGGGGAGGGTGGGGTGTGGTGAATGGGGGAGGGTGGTGTGTGGTGACTGGAGGAGGGTGGTGTGTGGTGACTGTAGGATGGTGGTATGTGGTGACTGGGGGAGGGTGGTGTGTGGTGAAAGTAGGAAGATGGTGTGTGGTGACTGTAGGAGGGTGGTGTGTGGTGACTGGGGGAGGGTGGTGTGGTGACTGTAGGATGGTGATATGTGGTGACTGGGGGAGGGTGGTGTGTGGTGAAAGTAGGAAGATGGTGTGTGGTGACTGAGGGAGGGTGGTGTGTGGTGACTGTAGGATAGTGGTTTGTGGTGACGGGGGGAGGGTGGTATGTGGTGAAAGTAGGAAGATGGTGTGTGGGTGACTGGGGGAGGGTGGTGTGTGGTGACTGTCGGAGGGTGGTGTGTGGAGACTGGGGGAGGGTGGTGTGTGGTGACTGGGGGAGGGTGGTGTGTGGTGACTGTGGTAGGGTGTTGTGTGGTGACTGTGGGAGGATCGTGGGTGATGACTGAGGGTGGGTGGTGTGGGTGTCTGGGGGAGGGTGGTGGCTTGTGACTGTAGGAGCGTGGTGTGTGGTGACTGGGGGAGGGTGGTGTGCGCGTGGTGCCTGTAGGAGGGTGGTGTGTGGTGACTGGGGGAGGGTGGAGTGTGGTGACTGTAGGAGGGTGGTGTGTGGTGACTGTAGGAGGGTGGTGTGTGGTGACTGTAGGAGGGTTGTGTGTGGTGACTGGGGGAGGGTGGTGTGTGGTGACTGGGGGAGGGTGGTGTGTGGTGAATGTAGGAGGGTGGTGTGGGTGACTGTGGGAGGGAGGTGTGTGATAATTGTAGGAGAGTGGTGTGTGGTGACTGGGGAGGTTGTGTGGGGTGATTGGGGAAGGGTTGTGTTTGGTGACTAGGGGAGGGTGGTGTGGGTGACTGTAGGACGGTGGTGTGTGGTGACTGTTGGAGGGTGATGTGTGGTTACTGGGGGACGGTGGTATGTGGAGACTGGGGGAGGGTGATGTGTGGTGACTGGGGGAGGGTGGTGTGTGGTGAATGTAGGAGGGTGGTGTGGGTGACTGGGGGAGGGTGGTGTTTGGTGACTGTGGGAGGGTAGTGTGTGGTGACTGTTGGGAGGGGGGTGTGTGGTGAATGGGGAAGGTGGTGTGTTGTCACTGGGGGAGGATGGTGTGTGGTGACTGGGGGAGGGTGATGTGTTGTGTGTGCTGATTGAAGGAGGGTGTTATGTGGTCACTGGGGGAGGGTGGTGTGTTGTGACTGTAGGAAGGTGGTGGGTGGTGACTGTAGGAGGGTGGTGTGTGGTGACTGTAGGAGGGTGGTGTGTGGTGACTGGGGGAGGGTGGTGTGTGGTGACTGTAGGAAGGTGGTGGGTGGTGACTGTAGGAGGGTGGTGTGTGGTGACTGTAAGAGGGTTGTGTGTGGTGACTGGGGGAGGGTGGTGTGTGGTGACTGGGGGAGGGAGGTGTGTGATAACTGTAGGAGAGTGGTGTGTGGTGACTGGGGAGGTTGTGTGGGGTGATTGGGGAAGGGTTGTGTTTGGTGACTAGGGGAGGGTGGTGTGGGTGACTGTAGGACGGTGGTGTGTGGTGACTGTTGGAGGGTGATGTGTGGTTACTGGGGGACGGTGGTATGTGGAGACTGGGGGAAGGTGGTGTGTGGTGACTTAGGGAGGGTGATGTGTGGTGACTGGGGGAGGGTGGTGTGTGGTGAATGTAGGAGGGTGGTGTGGGTGACTGGGGGAGGGTGGTGTATGGTGACTGTGGGAGGGTAGTGTGTGGTGACTGTTGGGAGGGGGGTGTGTGGGGAATGGGGAAGGGTGGTGTGTTGTCACTGGGGGAGGATGGTGTGTGGTGACTGGGGGAGGGTGATGTGTTGTGTGTGCTGATTGAAGGAGGATGGTATGTGGTCACTGGGGGAGGGTGGTGTGTTGTGACTGGGGGAGGGTGGTATGTAGTGACTGGGGGAGGGTGGTGTGTGGTGACTGTAGGAGGGTGGTATGTGGTGACTGTAGGAGGGTGGTATGTGGTGACTGGGGGAGGGTGGTGTGTGGTGACTAGGGGAGGGTGGTGTATGGTGACTGTAGGAGGGTGGTGTGTGGTGACTGGGGGAGGGTGGCATGTGGTGACTGGGGGAGGGTTGTGTAGGTGACTGGGGGAGAGTGGTGTGTGGTGACTGTAGGAGGGTGGTGTGTGGTGACTGGGGGAGGGTGGTGTGTGGTGACTGGGGGAGAGTGGTGTGTGTTGACTGTAGGAGGGTGGTGTGTGGTGACTGGGGGAGGGTGGTATGTGGTGAAAGTAGGAAGATGGTGTGTGTGGTGACTGAGGGAGGGTGGTGTGTGGTGACTGGGGGAGAGTAGTGTGTGGTGACTGTAGGATGGTGGTTTGTGGTGATTGGGGAAGGGTGGTATGTGGTGAAAGTAGGAAGATGGTGTGTGGTGACAGGGGGAGGGTGGTTTGTGGTGACTGTCGGAGGGTGGTATGTGGTGACTGTAGGAGGGTTGTGTGGGTGACTGGGGGAGGGTGGTGTGTGGTGACTGTCGGAGGGTGGTATGTGGTGACTGTCGGAGGGTGGTATGTGGTGACTGTAGGAGGGTGGTATGTGGTGACTGGGGGAGGGTGGTGTGTGGTGACTGGGGGAGGGTTGTGTGGGTGACTGGGGGAGGGTGGTGTGTGGTGACTGGTAGAGGGTGGTGTGTGGTGCCTGTAGGAGGGTGGTGTGTGGTGACTGGGGGAGGGTGGAGTGTGGTGACTGTAGGAGGGTGGTGTGTGGTGACTGGGGAGGTTGTGTGTGGTGACTGGGGGAGGGTGGTGTGTGGTGACTGGGGGAGGGTGGTGTGTGGTGACTGTAGGAGGATGGTGTGTGGTGACTGTAGGAGGATGGTGTGTGGTGACTGAGGGAGGGTGGTGAGGGTGACTGGGGGAGGGTGGTGTATGTTGACTGTGGGAGGGTAGTGTGTGGTGACTGTTGGGAGGGGGGTGTCTGGTGAATGGGGAAGGGTGGTGTGTTGTCACTGGGGGAGGATGGTGTGTGGTGACTGGGGGAGGGTGATGTGTTGTGTGTGCTGATTGAAGGAGGGTGTTATGTGGTCACTGGGGGAGGGTGGTGTGTGGTGACTGTAGGAGGGTGGTGTGTGGTGACTGGGGGAGGGTGGTGTGTGGTGACTGTAGGAGGGTGGTATGTGGTGACTGGGGGAGGGTGGTGTGTGGTGACTGGGGGAGGGTGGTATGTGGTGACTGGGGGAGGGTGGTGTGTGGTGACTGGGGGAGGGTGGTGTGTGGTGACTGGGGGAGGGTGGTGTGTGGTAACTGTAGGAGGGTGAGGTGTGGTGAATGATGGAGGGTGGTGTGTGGTGACTGGGGGAGAGTGGTGTGTGGTGACTGTAGAAGGGTGGTATGTGGTGACTGGTGGAGGGTGGTGTGTGGTGAAAGTAGGAAGATGGTGTGTGTTGACTGGGGGAGGGTGGTGTGTTGTCACTGGGGGAGGATGGTGTGTGGTGACTGGGGGAGGGTGATGTGTTGTGTGTGCTGATTGAAGGAGGATGGTGTGTGGTCACTAGGGGAGGGTGGTGCGTTGTGACTGTAGGAGGGTTGTGTGGGTGACTGGGGTAGAGTGGTGTGTGGTGACTGTAGGAGGGTGGTATGTGGTGAAAGTAGAAAGATGGTGTGTGGTGACTGAGGGAGGGTGGTGTGTGGTGACTGGGGGAGAGTGGTGTGTGGTGACTGTAGGATGGTGGTATGTGGTGACTGGGGGAGGGTTGTATGTGGTGAAAGTAGGAAGATGGTGTGTTGTGACTGGGGGAGGGTGGTGTGTGGTGACTGTAGGAGGGTTGTTTGGGTGAATGGGGGAGGGTGGTGTGCGGTGACTGGGGGAGGGTGGAGTGTGGTGACTGTAGGAGGGTGGTGTGTGGTGACTTTAGGGGGGTTGTGTGTGGTGACTGGGGGAGGGTGGGGTGTGGTGACTGGGGGAGGGTGGTGTGTGGTGAATGTATTAGGGTGGTGTGGGTGACTGGGGGAGGGAGGTGTGTGATAACTGTAGGAGAGTGGTGTGTGGTGACTGGGGAGGTTGTGTGGGGTGATTGGGGAAGGGTTGTGTTTGGTGAATAGGGGAGGGTGGTGTGGGTGACTGTAGGACGGTGGTGTGTGGTGACTGTTGGAGGGTGATGTGTGGTTACTGGTGGACGGTCGTATGTGGAGACTGGGGGTGGGTGGTGTGTGGTTACTGGGGGAGGGTGGTGTGTTGTGACTGGGGGAGGGTGGTTTGTGGTGACTGGGGGAGGGTGGAGTGTGGTGACTGTAGGAGGATGGTGTGTGGTGACTGAGGGAGGGTGGTGTGGGTGACTGGGGGAGGGTGGTGTATGGTGACTGTGGGAGGGTAGTGTGTGGTGAATGTTGGGAGGGGGGTGTGTGGTGAATGGGGAAGGGTGGTGTGTTGTCACTGGGGGAGGATGGTGTGTGGTGACTGGGGGATGGTGATGTGTTGTGTGTGCTGATTGAAGGAGGGTGGTATGTGGTCACTGGGGGAGGGTGGTGTGTTGTGACTGGGGGAGGGTGGTATGTGGTGACTGGGAGAGGGTGGTGTGTGGTGACTGTAGGAGGGTGGTATGTGGTGACTGAGGGAGGGTTGTATGTGGTGAAAGTAGGAAGATGGTGTGTGGTGACTGGGGGGAGGGTGGTGTGTGGTGACTGTGGGAGGGTGTTGTGTGGTGACTGTGGGAGGATGGTGTGTGGTGACTGAGGGTGGGTGGTGTGCGGTGACTGGGGGAGGGTGGTGTGTGGTGACTGTAGGGGGGTTGTGTGTGGTGACTGGGGGAGGGTGGTGTGTGGTGACTGGGGGTGGGTGGTGTGTGGTGAATGTAGGAGGGAGGTATGTGGTGACTGGGGGAGGGTGGTGTGTGGTGACTGGGGGAGGGTGGTGTGTGGTGACTGTAGGAGGGTGGTATGTGGTGACTGGGGGAGGGTGGTGTGTGGTGACTGGGGGAGGGTGGTGTGTGGTGACTGTAGGAGGGTAGGGTGTGGTGAATTGGGGAGGGTGGTGTGTGGTGACTGGGGGAGGGTGGTGTGTGGTGACTGAGGGAGGGTGGTGTGTGGTGACTGTAGAAGGGTGGTATGTGGTGACTGGTGGAGGGTGGAGGGTGGTGTGTGGTGA
>NW_027190378.1:0-40930 GCF_040958095.1 Procambarus clarkii | reverse complement strand
TTAGCTATCAAACAAATATATATCATTATTATTTTTTATTTATAGACAGGTACACTATTTTTCGGGTAATCATTATTTGTTTATGTTGTAATTTATGGAAAACAATTTGACACTCTTTTTTTTTTGGGGGGGGGGGGGTAAATGTATTATATATATATAGAGAGAGAAGCAATATCCTAACTTATTGTATATGATTTTGGTGGAGGGTGACGACCACTATCATTGTCCTTGATTAGAGGTAATCACACACAGGAGCCTAATGTAGAAAGATGTAACCAGAATGAAGCTAATATTGCCGAAGTTTCACTGAAAGGAGAGAGCGTGGAGAATAAGGCGGAGAGTTTAGCCAAGTATATTGTGTTTTCACTGATGGAGAAGACAAAGGCGACAACTAATGATAAAGTTGAAGAAACACTCCTCAGATGTATCAAGACGATGGTGCACAGTCACGAAAAACAATTTAAGGGAATATTTAAAAAATTGGACATTACTCATGACACTGGATATGTGACATTTGTTGGAGTTTTCAATGAACTATTTGAAGGTGAAAAGATGGCTATTACTTGGGGCAGGATAATTGCACTATATGCTTTTGGTGGACAGATGGCTTTGTATTGCAAAGACAAAAATATGGAGGACTTGAGCGAAAAAATAGTAACATTTATGAGCAAATATGCCAGTTTAATAGTGGCACCATTTGTTACGAGGGCTGGTGGATGGATAAAAATATGTGAAGAATTTCCAGCAGAAGAAGGTGATACGTTGCTGGTTTAGATATCATTGTCCCTGCAGGTGTATAAAGCCTCTCTCTCTCTCTCTCTCTCTCTCTCTCTCTTTCTCTCTCTCTCTCTCTCTCTCTCTCTCTCTCTCTCTCTCTCTCTCTCTCTCTCTCTCTCTCTCTCTCTCTCTCTCTCTCTCTCTCTCTCTCTCTCTCTCTCTCTCTCTCTCTCTCTCTCTCTCTCTCTCTCTCTTTCTCTCTTTCTCTCTATCTCTCTCTCTCTCTCTCTCATTCTCTCTTTTTCCTCATCCACAATAACTTGAACTTCCCCAAAGTCAGATAGAAGAAAATTATAAAATTGAAAATTATTGGCTACATGGCCATGTATGATATATAAGACAACCCTCAACCTTATATTCCTTATATTAGTTCTCCACTGTGAAGGGAAGAGACCTCGCTTGGAGTTCGTATATATATATACTATATATTGTAAAAGTGTAAAAAGTATTATTAAAACATATAGTTTTTCATTTCAACAGATATCATTAATCTTTATGGACACTCAGAGTTTCAGTGCTGGAATAGAAACTTTTCTACAAATGGGGGAACAGGAACCTCTAGTCATGGATGAGGTAAAAAAAAAAAAAAAAAAAAAAAAAAAAAAACTCTATATCATCATCTGAGACTACTCATTACAAATTTTCATAAGATTGTGATTTGTCATAAGATTGTGATTTTTTATTTTTTTTGTCATCTTATAAGGTAAATGTGGTACGATTTGATATGAGATTACAATTCGAGGGGGACAGCAAGGACCAACACTCCCAAGGCACAGAGCGCCGGTGCAGGTGCAGTAGGCGCAGCAAAGACCAGCACTCCCGATTCACAGAACATCGGCGTAGCAAAGACCAACACTCTCGAGGCACAGAGCGACAGCGCAGCAAAGACCAACACTCCCGAGGCACAAAGCGACAACACTCCCGAGGCACAGAGCGACAGCGCAGCAGGCGCAGCAAAGACCAACACTCCCGAGGCACAGAGCGACAGCGCAGCAGGCGCAGCAAAGACCAACACTCCCGAGGCACAGAGCGACAGCGCAGCAGGCGCAGTAAAGACCAACACTCCCGAGGCACAGAGCGACAGCGCAGCAGGCGCAGTAAAGACCAACACTCCCGAGGCATAGAGCGACAGCGCAGCAGACGCAGCAAAGACCAGCACTCCCGAGGCGGAGAATGGAGGCGCAGTAAAGACCAGCACTCCCGAGGCGGAGAATGGAGGCGCAGTAAAGACCAGCACTCCCGAGGCAAAGACCAGCACTCCCGAGGCAAAGACCAGCACTCTCGAGGTGGAGAATGGAGGCTCAGTAAAGACTGTCACCTCCTTGAGTTATCACAGAGTAGCGGCGCTCCAAAGACCAACTTCAATCATACTGCTCTTACACCACCACCTGTGCTGACCTGATGCTAGGAGAAAGAGGAAGGGTTGAATTGTACTTACTTCAGTACACGCATGAGGTTTCAGCAGGTGAACACCTTTCTGTTGTAGTTCTGAAATAATTTTAAAAATAATATAATCACATGATATGACTCCTTTTGAATTTTAATTTATTCCTAGATATTATTTTCACTCTTAAGGTTTTCTTTATAGTTAAAAATGAATAATAATAATAATAATAATAATAATAATAATAATAATAATAATAATAATAATAATAACCTCTTTAAAAAAAAGAGAAAGAGGAAAAAGAAAAAATTGAAAATTTTGTCTCAATGGCATATTTCCCATCAAAAGGAGGAATTTACAGTCCCAGTGAAAATGAAGAATCTAATAATAAAATTAGAAAAAACAAAACAGCTACAACAACAGCAACAGAATCTAAACCAACACCAACACCAACACCAAGAACAACTAGTGAAAGAAAAAGTGAACAAAATCGAAGAAAATCTCAACAACAACAACAACAACAACGTCGATACCGCATACCATTTGTCAAAACAGCAGGTGGACTCTTACCCTCTAGTGACGCATATCGTGTAAACCGAGATGGTCACATTAAAAACGAGAAAAATCACTTTAATAGGGATGTTTATATTGATGATTATGATTTAGAGGAAAGAACGCGAATAGCTAGAGTTGAAAGACGTTTACAGTATATTGAGGAGTGTTTAGGTAAGAGTAACATCATTAAAGCTGAACCAATAACAGCTTTAATTTATACACATGAAAGTGCTCAATTTATTATAAATAAAGTTTATCATAACTGGATTAGATTTATGGGACATGTGGCTCAGCAACTTATGTCTAGAACAATTGAAAATTTGTTTGGAGCTGCTGATCAATATTTGTTTGAGGGTTGGTTTGAAATTCAAAAAAATTTAAGATCACCCCCACTAAATTATCATTTTATCGACTATAAGGAAAATGTATTAGAAGTAAATAAGGAAATTTTGAATTTGGCGTTAGAAGGTGATAGAGATCAAAATGGTAAACTCCTCTATCCTCAAGATTGTGAGTATATTAATCTTTATTTGGACAATACTACTAATAATGTGTATATTTTTTATTCAATAAATGAATTAATAAACATATATAAAACAAAAACAGATGATGATAAAAATTATATAAACAAGGATAATGATCGGTCTCTTGTAAGTGGCCTAGATGCTTATAGTTTGGTTATGCCTGGAGCTGATAAACGATATAAGGTGTTAGGTTCCCATCGTATTTTATATAATACATTTGTAAATATGTCTAATGGAGAAATGTTCAACACTAGTCTAAATGGAATGGGAATGTCAGCTCTTAACGTCTGTGTTATTATTGTTCATGCCATGATTCATTTAAAATGTTTACTTGATAAAAATATACTTCCCACTGAGAAAATGCGACACTCTAACAAACATTTCATTGAAGAAGTAATAAAACATGTTCCTTCCACATTATTCGGGCATCCCATGTTACCAATTGTTACCTTCAAAGACCAATAAAAAAACAATTTAATAACAATTTAATTAATTTTTAAAAAATAAGAAAACAATGTCGTGGAATATGACTACAAAGCCACTTTTATCATATTTTCCTTCTGATATAACTAGTGATACTAATGTAATTATTACAACTAGTGACACTACGTCAACAATAACAACAACAACAACAACAACTACATCCACTGCAACATCTACAATTACTACTGATATATTGTCACCAATAAACAATGATGACAATAGTAATAATAATAGTAATGATGATAATATTAATAATTATTTTAACAGTAAACAAATGTTAGATACTGAAGATTTTACTCAAGATATGTTTTTTTATAAATATGTACGATATCTTAACGAGGAAAAAAGAGCACCAGCTCTTCTTGTTTTTGATTTCGATAATACATTAGCCATATATGATGAACAGCAACATTTACAACTGAATTTGTCAGATAGTTTTCCCTCAGTATATACACGGCCATTTTTATATGAGATGTTAGATTATATGAAAGCCACCAACAAACACAATATTCTTATTTTATGGACAGCAGGAAAACGATCATATGTTCAAAATGTTTTAACTTTATTGAACATGTGTCAATATTTTACACATATTTTAACGTATTATGACTGTGTTTTATCTAAAAATAAATATGGTGTTAGTAAGTCATATTGTCAATAAATACCCTAAATATTCAGATATGAGAGCCATACTGATAGATAACTGGGCTGTTTATAATGCTTTGGGAAGGAAAAGAAAGAGTTATAAGACAAATTATGATGATGGAATAGTCAAACAGCAATACAGTCGACTCATATCTATCAAACCTTATACCATATATGACGTGGTGAAAGAATTTGGGGCTTTCAATATACCCCCTCATCAAATAAATGATATTGATATGTTTATTCGTTCTAAAGGCTTAAACGGCAAAACCAATAATAATTATAATCATAATAATGGAACAGATTCATCCACACCAGGAAAATTAGACCAGTACCCATCATATGGGGACACAGCTCTCTTATCCTTAATATGTTTCTGTGAAAGAGAAATCTTTGGGATAGTAGCAACTCCGACTATACAAAACAAAAGAAGTATAAACAGTGACTACTATATTATTATGCTTGAAAACGATCAGTTATCATTGATAAATAGAAACAAGGTAGAAAATAGTAATATGATCAGAAGTAGACAATGCCGTCCCCTTATATGGATACAAATTTCAACTTAATGATGGTAGTACTATTAATATCTATTTTATATTTCTATAAGTTTGATTAAGTAAGTACTCGTGGGATTATGCCTGAAAGCTTCTAAGGCAGAATCCCGGCTGGAGAAGCAACAATATGGTGTTCAGCTGACATTGGAATGGTCAAAGAGCGATTGGTTTGTAACCCTAGGACTCAATGATCGTTAGTCATCTTGTGTTAATTCATCATCATCATCATCATTCATTCCATACGTTTTTATTTCGGATATGATTTTTTCTATTAATTCAAGTTGGTTATTTAACATTAATTCTTGTTCATGTATAGTGTCAATAGTTGAAAGGTTAACCCTTTTCCATAATTCATTTTTACTTTCCTCTGTTTTTCTGTAAATTTCTTCAATGTTGCTTTTATAAATTTCTTGAGAGTTTTTTAGTTGCCATTGATAATGTTCATGTAACTGTTGTATACAAAATTTATTATTGTTTTCCAATTGGTTTACATTATTTTGAAATGTGTTTTGAATTTCATTTATTTTTGAATTAGAGATTGTATTCATATTTACACAACTTTTTATGAGTTCATTCATGCGTTTGCATAACAGAAAACAAAGGTAAATCAATTGAGTGTTGATTGAAAATGGTGTATAAAGATGACTACGTTCAAGGGCAAATAGAAACTGTTCAAATAATTTATATACACCAAAAATTCTGTCCATGAGATTGGGTTCATCCATATTTTCGTTTTCAAGTTCATTGATTGCACAATGTATAAGGTTGGTTAGTAGATCGTTAATGAGGGATGAACCTACTATTTGATCAATATTATCGGTATTTTTAAAGAATTCATTTAATTTTTGAAGATTTTCTTTCGGTTTAAATTCTTTCATATCATTTTTCTTATCTTCTTGTAATGCTAATTTGAACAGTGTTGAACATATTATCAAAGGAAATGGGTTTAGTCTCTCTGGACTATTTTCATTTTCGGGTAAAATTTTAATTTCATTTACAAAGAGTGTTTTTAGAATAGATTTTTCAAAGTCTAAATAAATTTGAAAAGCTTTTTTATATTTTTTATTTTTAAGGGCATCATTAAGATTAATAATATCCAAGGTTGATTTTGAAGTCATTTCTTTTATTTTATTTTACTTTGTTAATTTGGTTGTTTTATGGACTCAATAAACTCGTTGTGATCTTTCATTTCAGCCAAAAAATTTATATTATGGGTAATATTCCCTAGAGAATTTTTAGAAATGAAGTTTGTGCCAGTATCTCGAGCTAATATATTTGGTAAAAATGTTGCCATATTCTTTAAAACTAATTTTTCATTACTGCATATATTTGTAAGGGAAATGAATCCTATATGAGATGAATAAGCAGTATTAGGAGGGGTTGTTTCTAATATCCTAATCATACATTCTCCATTGGATTCGTCAGTGGAAATATCAATATTTGAATTTTTTTCCGGTTTCAAGTTAATATCTAATATTTTACTAGGGTACATTCCCATTGCAATATCGAGAATGGAAACATCATTAATGTTATTTACCACATCCACATTTAGATCATCATTAAATGTATTGAAATACCGTTTTAAATTATCAGTATTTGAAGTTAAATGACTTTGATACGTTTTAACCATAGGTTTCTCAGTTGCAATATGAGACAGATAAGAAAATTTTGTCTCATGTATAAAAGAAGGGGGATGAATATCTATAGGTCTAACAGGATTTTTGAGCTGTTGTAATACATTGGGTGAACTGGTATTGGTTTGGGTGGATATTTTAGGTTTAAGAGCTCGTTTTAATTGTATACATTCAGTGGATTGATTTTTGGTAGTAGTTGTAGTAAAAATAGCTCTTCCTTGTCTGTTAACAATAAGAATGTTATGCATCGTGAAGATACATCGACCATTGAGAGGCGGTAATTCTTTAAGATCATCGAGGGAGTCAGAAAGAGCAATTGCTATAGCTATATAATCATGAGTCCTATGTGTCGATAATGGTTCACAGTATGACAATCGATTATTTCTTATTTGTAAGAGCCGTTGCTGAGATTTAATTAACTGAGCATAATAAATACTCATTATATTGTTAATATCAAAGATTTTTAAATCCACTGAATTAAAATCATCCTTTTTTATAACTTTAATAAATCGTGAAGAAGGAGGAGCGCTTATTCCCTTTTCATTGTCATTCCATTGTTCGTTTTTTAATGGACGTTTATAGTAACCGTTTTCCAAAGGATATGGGAGACTTTCTACAAATTTTGTATAAATTTTAGTTAAATCGTCAACATTTATTTCATTTATTTCGTCTATTATTTCTTTAGTGTTAACCCAAACAATTTTAATATTTTGATCTATGAGATTTGATGGCATAGCTAAAATTTGTAACAAAATGTTGGGATTGGGTAAGATAACAGTACCAGGGAAGAAAGATATGTTCTGTGTTTGTTTAATTTTGGGATAAATTTTGTAATTAATACCGAAACTAGATAGAGCATGCCAGAAATATCCTAAATTATAGGTGTGTATTCCAATGTTATTATGACACATTTCATTATAATGAAAATCATTTAAAGTTTCCCGAAAGATTAAACCCATTTTCACATACAAACATGGTTGGCATATGGCAGATAAACTTATATAGGTATTGGATTTGGATAATTTTTCTTGGGCTTTCATATAGAGTTGTTCAAGTTGAAGTAAATAATAATCTTTATCTTCTGTTTTTACATTAGGTAAAATTGCATGTTTACAAATACATTGAGTACCTATCATATTTATTTGTTCTCTAATCATCGTTCTAATTAAATTATGTTGGGGTGAATCATCATTAATTTTAGAAATGATATTAATGACATCAGAATTAACTATCGGATTTTTTATTGAAAGTGATGATGTCGGTGATTGAGGTAAAGATGAAGACATTTATTTACCTTTTTATTTTAATTTATAATAAAAAATATATGAAAATATGAATAGTCCTGTAGGGATTCCAAATACAACCAATCCTGTACAATCACCAAACCCACCATCAAACCCACCACCAAACCAACCAGCACAAAACCAACAAACAAACACCATAACACAACAATCAGTAGTTGGTCTAACTCCGAATTCATCTATAACATCAATAATGGCCAATCCAAAAGTTAATCCAGAAATATCTGAAGTTCTTTCCAAAATTCAAGATATGACTAGATATATCAGTGACCCTAACCAACGTGCTTCTTTCATAAAAGCTTTGGGTCAACAGTTAAATATGATTGGTAATTCTTCTAAATGTGTTTGTATTCACGCTCTATTTCCTGACCTAAAATATGAAGAAAAAGATTATCATTTACAACAAATTGAAGATTTGTATAGAAAAGCACGGGAAAAACCAGTACATAATATTTATAAAAGTTTGTCTGCTATATGTCCACCCTGTTTATATCTAAAAATGGGTTTGTTATCAACAGACGTGGTGAAAGATTTTAAAGACTCATTTTGTTCCAACAAAACTGGACCTCATAAAACTTATAATTTAGGACCAATGGCTCATGTCTTAACAAGTTATAATGTTAATCAAAAAGTCTATCCTAACATGCAAAATGCTATGAATATATCTTTTCATCCAGGTAATATTCTAATCCCTGATTCAAAAATCTTTTTACAGATGTTAGCTATGCCATCAAATCTCATAGATCAGGGGGTTAAAGTAATTTGGGTTGATACAGAGGAAACTGTTCCTTGCAATAATAATAACATTAAAGACCAATTGGAATGTTATGAAAAGTTTATGAACGCTCTCCCTGCTTCTCTTGATAATGGTTATTACAAAGGTGAGCCTAGACCAACTGACAAGATTAAATTAATAACTTCTCCACCTCATAAATTTGTTAAAGCAGCTAAAGGTGAAGAAAATTTAGTTTTACTAAAAATTTTTGATGTAAATTCAGTTTTAAACATATATTATTCTCAACTAATTCAATCACAGCGACGTTTACAAGTGAAAACTATAACAGATAATGATGGAAGTAGATTATATTTGAATCGAACCAATTTTGCTTGTTATGAACCCTTGTCCACACATCGAATACATGATTTTCTAGCCATAGCTGTTGCCCTCTCGAATAATCCGGAAGATCTTAAAAAATACCCTCCACTCAATAATGAGTGTATCACTACTCCACATAATATTCTCATCATTAATAATAAAGGGAAGGCCGTTTTTACTGACAGTACTGAACCTAAATCAACTACAGCCTGTGAAAAATTGAAACGAGGACTTAAAGATGGTACTAAATATCCACCTCATAAACGATTTGTAAATACAGCACATACCATGACACCTAATACAAATCTCAAACCTGGAGATCCTATTAAACCAGACAGTTTTCCTGACTTAAATACTACCACTTCTCCTGATCTCGCTGATATTGCTATGGAGAAACATATTAATGATTCGGAAATGTTTCGTAAGAATTTAAAAGCAAATATAGACAATTTGAAAAATTACTTTTCAGAGTTTAATGATGACCTGAATAAACCTGTTGATATAAATAATGTTAATTATTCTATTTTTGATATTGCCATTGGAATGTCTCCCTCAAAAATACTCGATATCAATCATAATCTTGCAGGTGAAAAACCCAATGGTATTGATATATTTTCAGACTATCCCGAAAATGGTACAAATATTCTTGAAATAGCATCGCCTAATGTAGTATATTCAGATCAAATCGGTTTTGTTACTCTCAAGAGCCTATGTTCTAATGAGATGTTAGTATTAAAAAATACCATTGCCCATTTGCAAAATATTATGAATCGCAGTGTTGGGGTATTTAGGAAATTTGAAGTAACACCGGGAAACAACATTACAACTCTTCAACCTAATTATTTAGTACAAATACGAGATCCTTCTGAATATCTTCAAGTTGTTGATAAAACTATAAAAGCAGATACATCCATCCCCAACTTCCAAATAGAACCTCCTAATGATGTACATCATATACCACAAGATTTGTGCGATTCAATGTCATTTAATCAGTATGTAAATTTGTATACCCCACCTAAAACACAAGGATGTATATGGTAATTTATATTATAATTAAAACTTTTCAATTATATTAATAATTTAATATATTGTTTGTTTATTGGCAATTACCCAAAATACTTAGTTGTTGTTTTTTATTTTTTATGAATTACCCTCTAATATTTTTTTTGGTTTGGTTATTATAAAAAAAAATGAACATTTATATATTTGTTGTTGGTATATGTTTACTAATTATTTTATTTTTAATGTGGATGAGAATCCAATCCACAAACAGCGACACCATCTCTCCACAATCAGAAGATGTCAGTGCCACCCTCCCAACAGCACGTGCCACTGTCACCACCTCCACCTCCACCAGCACTCCAGCTGCTGACGACAGCGGTGCCACTGTCACCACCTCCACCTCCACCAGCACTCCAGCTGCTGACGACAGCGGTGCCACTGTCACCACCTCCACCTCCACCAGCACTCCAGCTGCTGACGACAGCGGTGCCACTGTCACCACCTCCACCTCCACCAGCGCTCCAGCTGCTGACGACAGCGGTGCCACTGTCACCACCTCCACCTCCACCAGCGCTCCAGCTGCTGACGACAGCGGTGCCACTGTCACCACCTCCACCAGCACTCCAGCTACTAACGCAGAGACGAGGACTTTGGGGGGTAAGGGGTGGGATTGGGCTCTGGATGGGTGAGGGGAGGGGGGTGTTAAGGTGGGTCGCCGAAAACGGAGATTCGAACTCAAAAGGCGGGCTAGGATCCGTCCCTGATCCGACACAGAGACAGAACGGAGAGACGACCCACTGTGGCAGGGTGAGGCGTCGAGAGAGTCCTTCCCACAATTTTTTTAATAAATGGCTAAGAATTATTGAACATTGAGAGGTTTCGTTTAGCATATTATAAAAAAAAATAATAGACATATGTAGCAGCCAGAAAGCCACACCTGGACCACTATGCTAGGCCCGACCTGCCCAACGAGGCAAGTTCCCCTGAATCTATATATTTTTCCAATTTTCCTCTATGAAGTGATAAATCTGTACATTTCACCATGCACAAGTTAATTAGGTTAGGGGCTAGGTTAGGTTCGGTTCGGTCATATATCTATGTTAGTTTTAACTCAAATTTCCAATAATCAACCCATACATAATGAAATGGACAGATTCATCACTTCACAAGAAAAAAAAATTGAAAAAAATATAAATTCATGAAAACTCGGCCCATCAGGCAAATCGGGTCTTGCACAGTAGGCCAAATACAACGTTCTGGCAACCAGGCACGACATATAAATATATATATATATATATATATATATATATATATATATATATATATATATATATATATATATATATATATATATATATATATATTTATTTTGGTGGTTGTTATTGTTTTTTGTAATAGGTTTAAATGGGTTTCAGGAGACCTACCCGTTGTTTGTTTCTTCCTCTGTATGTGTCGTTTTACCCACTCACTTAGGATCCATTATTGAGAATAAGGATTTGATGAATATCTCTTTAGTAACTTGTAACTTACATTCGAATTACCATTCTCCCAGAGTTTTTATTATTATTATTATTATTATTATTATTATTATTATTATTATTATTATTATTATATTAGGCATACCACCACCTTCAATTAATAAATATACAGTTAGATCTTAGAAATTAGCAAGCACCTGTTTCTATGACTTGGTAAATGTCATACATTACAACAAATTTTTTTCGAATACTTTATTAAATTTACTGTGCTTCAAAATTCATTTGGTCTCTTTCTTCATGGTTTATAATTTTATATGTATTAATAGTTGTAAAAATCACGAGAATTACTGCAATTAGCCCAGAAATGGCATGATGTGACCCCATAACATATTTCATGTGATCATCAGATTTAACTGAATCCATAAATGGTATTTTATCATATACATTCATAACAGATGTTATTGTAATAAACAAACATAAGATAATTAATATAATAAGTATAAAATATGTGAATATTTTATTACCGAACATATCTTTTTTTGTTCTTTTTTATATAGGAGAAAAATAATAAAATGACTATGAAATTTAATTATAATTTAATAATTTAATAGATGTATAAGCTGTTTAGCTGGAGGAACGATTTTTTGGGCATAAGAAACAATTGATTTATATTGATATTGATGGTAAGTTAAGATAAATGTAATTAATAAAAGAGCCATAATAGCAATTACTAATGACATTAATGATTTGGAAATATTTGTTCCCAAAAGATAAAAGGTGGCTAATAAACCAACCAAAAAAGACAGATACATAATAGAAAGGGACCAATTTGTTTTTTTCTTAACGACATTCATTTTTTCCTGTGATATTTCCTTATTATCATGTGTCTCATTAATTGTGGGAGTTGTTAATGTGGTTGGTATTGGATTCCAATAAGATTCTTCATGTACTCTATTAGCTATTCTCAAATCCATAACATGAGGTTGAGGTAGTAACTGAGGAAGTTGTTGATGATTCTCGCCTGAAGCCGTTGTTGTTGTTGTTGTTGTTGTTGAAAGATGAGGATGTACCATTTTATTTAACGATTTTCTTTTATTTTTTTAATTATAGTTTTAATTAATGTTTCACTATTGAAGGGTATTAGTGTTTTGAGTCGATGGCTGTTTATATGTATTAGGGCTTCTTCAAGTGGGAAATAACAGGCAATTTTTTCTTCATCTAAGCGATGACTGAAAGGAAAACGATGCATATAATTCTTAATTGCACGGTTGTTGGTCTTCTTATCATTTAGGTTGAAAATACATCCTAAAGTTCCAAGTATCCAATTTAAACATCGAGACCGAGAGTGCGTAAATTGAATTAAATTATTTGCATTTTCAGTTTCAATTAAAATACTATAATCACACTGATAGGTTTTACCATTCAGTGCTATCCATTCCTCTGATATCATTGGTAAATTATATTGGTTATTATGAATCATCCCCAATTTAATTCTTTTAATAATTGGTATAAAATCTAAATGAAAACAATGTGTTTCTTCCATAAACTCTCTAATTTGGGTAATTATCGGAATCTTTTGATCAATTTTTTCAGGTTGACCACGAGGAAGTGTATACTCTCCCTCTATTGTATTTCCATTACCAAACATATGTTGATATAAATTAACATATTCGGCTTGACTCATGGGGGACGAATTTTCAAAAATAATAACATTTTTCGTTTTATCATTCCATTTATGTCGATAACTTTTATTATTAAGATACGAAATATAAAAGTATGATGGAGAATGTAACATTAGGATTTTACATTTTTTTAATATAACTTTTTCGTCTGTACTAAAACATTGACTGGCATCTACATATAAAAGCCCTAAAGATTTTTTAGTTTTATTATCATAATTTAATTGGTTTGGTTTTAATTGTATTAATGGCATATTTATAGTGGGAGGAAGATGTGCATTTTTGTAATAAAAATCAGTTACTTTACAATACTGAGATGACATACTGACTATTTTGTATATAAAAATGAATGGTGTTTATATAATAATTTATATATTTTTGGTATTCTAACGGAACATGGATTATATTCATTAATGTGTAGTAGGGAGTGGTGGTGGTGGTGTGGTAAGGTTGTTGGGGTTGTGGTGAGGTGGTGGTGGTGGTGGTGGTGGTAGCGGCGGTGGCGGTGTTTGGGTTGTTGTGTTGGTTGGGTTTTGGAAGGGTGGTGGTGGTGGTGGTGGTGGTGGTGGTGGTGGCAGTGTTTGGGTTGTTGTGTTGGTTAGGTTTTGGGAGGGTGGTGGTGGCAGTGTTTGGGTTATTGTTTGGGTTGTTGTGTTGGTTAGGTTTTGGGAGGGTGGTGGTGGTGGTGGTGGTGGTGGTGGTGGCAGTGTTTGGGTTATTGTTTGGGTTGTTGTGGGGGTTGTTGTGTTGGTGGGGTTTGGGTTATTGTTTGGGTTGTTGTGGGGGTTGTTGTGTTGGTGGGGTTCGGGTTATTGTTTGGGTTGTTGTGGGAGTTGTTGTGTTGGTGGGGTTTGGGTTATTGTTTGGGTTGTTGTGGGGGTTGTTGTGTTGGTGGGGTTTGGGTAGGGTGATGGTGGGGGTGTTGTTTGGGTTGTGGTAGTTTCCATATCTTTTATTATTTGAGGAAAATTTTTTACCAAAATTTTCCCAAATTGTTTTTCCTGACATTTATACCGAAATAAAATATATGAAAACAATACTGCAAATTCTTTTTTTTCTATAGTTTCTTTTACAATACTATGTATAATATCTCGAGGTATATTATCATGGTAAATGGTTTGGCATATGGTATCCATTCCTTCAATTAAAGATTGAATTAGATTTTTTTTATCATTTACAGATACCTCTCGAAATTTTCGTATTGTAATCTCAATTTTGTTCGAGGATAAATCCATGAAACTTTTCAGAAAGCTACATTCCGGATTCCATTGAATATGAAGAAGTAGAGGCTTGTCAGAAATGTCAAAATTCCATAGCCCAAGATTACAAAAAGCACATTTCACATGATCACTAAGACCTGTATAAAAGAATCCAGCTGAACTTAGATCTTCTGAGTTTGGTAATGTAAGTGGCCATGTGCTAAAACTTTCCAGGCGATTTTTACAATCTTCATATGTTCGATCGACACTGGGACAATGAGGTGACAATGAGAGGACTAAATTTGATTGCAGAATAACTTCACATAACTCTAAAGGGACATTACCAACGGGTTTTCCCATGATAAATGGACAATAAGGAACTCTTTGTCTATGTTTATTATGTGGAATATCGTTTATTTGCCAGTTCTTGATAACTGTATTGCAGAAAATACATGCACATGCATCGTTTCTTTTAAGATAAAAAAATCCATCCCTAGCTAAATTTAGAGGGGAAATCCATGGGAATTTCCAATTGTTAAATGTGTCTAGACGTGCATTTTCAAACTTCAAAAAAAAAATGTTGTTAAACATTCTGATAGGTGTTTTAATTTGTGAAATAAATGTACAATTATGTTCTGGATATACAATTGCATTACTATTTATATTGAATGTAAGTGACAAATGACACTTTATACATTTCCATAGATTTTCTTGTTTGTTATAATAAAACCCATTTCGTTTTAAAATGTTTAAATTTATTTTGAAATTTAAACCTTCTAATGTTTTCATGCTATGTTGTCCACTCATTTTGGTATGTAATTAATGAATGGTAAATTTATTAAATCCGTCTGACCATATTATATATTTACTAGGCATGGCATTATATATATTTTTTTTATTTATTTATATTTCGAGATTCTTCAGGTTTACAGTAAAGGCTTCAAACTCTTCTTTTCAATTCCTTTTCAATTCAAATTCCATTATCATCACTAGTGTTCTAGGCGATTTGTAAAAAAAAAAAAAAACTTGGTGGTTATATAATAAACATATTGAAATAAAATTAAAATAGTGATAGGATGATATCAAAGCAAAAGAAAAACGAAGAATTTTGCAGCAAACATGAATTTGAATTAAAAATTAGCCAAATGTTGGAAAAAGGTGGGCCTGGGAGTCGGAAAATTTTTACTCGAGAAAAATTAGCACAATACATTGAGGAAGTCAAAAATGCTAAATTGAAACTGAATTGGAAATCTTCTCATAATATGATCTATTGTCTCGATATGATGTCAAAAATCTATTTGGGGATGATGTCTTAGTAACCATCGACGAAACTGAACGAAGAATGAAGCGGGGGACCAAGCGTAAACTGACCAGTGACAATCGTCATTCTACTACGGCTGTAACAACAACAACAACAACAACCACAACAACAGCTGATCCTGGCCGGATGTGTCGTCGTTTCATACATCAAGGGCAATTGTATGATACGATTTATGATGCACACAGAGCAGTTTGTCACGGAGGAGAAAAAAGAACTTATTTTGAAGCAAGTAAAACTATCGCTAACGTCACTCAACAATCGGTGAAACTCTTTATTTCACTCTGCCACATATGTAATTTGAAACGACTTCCTCGACGAAAAAAGGGGGTAATACGGCCCATTGTATCGACCAGTTTTGCGGAGCGAGGACAAATGGATTTAATAAATATGCAAAAAGAAGGAGGATGTGTGTATAAATATATTTTACATTATCAAGATCATTTAACAAAGTTTTCGGTTTTACGAGCTCTTCGCAGTAAACGGGCGATTGAAGTGGCACGCCACTTACTCGATATATTTGCTCTCTTGGGAGCCCCACGAATTCTGCAGAGCGATAACGGCCGTGAATTTGTGGCAGAGGTGATTCAAGAGCTAAAAAACGAAATGTGGCCCAACATGCTCCTCATTAATAGCAAACCTCGTCATCCACAGAGCCAAGGGAGCATTGAATGTACAAAAGAAAATGTAATCAAAATGCTTGGCAGTTGGATGTGTGAAAATCAAACGCGAGATTGGTCAGCTGGACTTCCCTTTGTGCAATTCACCAAAAACACAGCATATTCACGTGGAATTGGCGTATCGCCTTACAAGGCAGTTTTTGGTATAGAACCACCAATATATATGAATAATAATACACCTTCATTAATAAAGATGATGCAATTGAAATTAAGAGAAAAATAGAGGTGATGAGTTAATAGTACATTATTTCTTCAAATTTATTTATGTTAGTTAAAATGCACGTGCTAAATATCAAGGTTCATTATTAATTTATTTTTGTTTTTGTTTTTGTTTTTGTTTTTGTTTTAGGATACGAGAAGTTTGACTGAACTAAAAGTTGGTTGGGAATGAAAAAGACTAAAGGAAACTAGTACTAGTGTCCCCCCCCCCCCCCAAAAAAAAAAATATGAAAAACATACCTCATAAACCCAAAATGGTTCTGGATGGGTTCTACTGAAGATGGATGGGTACCCAGCATCATCACAATTGAAATTCATAATGCAAATATTGGATATAGGTTCGATGATAACTAAATTGTTTGTTGAACTAGTTTCCAACATTGACCATCATATATAGTAATCAACTCAAAAGTGGCATGGACCAGGGGAATCCGACTGTCTAATTAAAACAAAGCAAAGCAATGCGATGGTCAGAGATAGATGTTGATGTAATGTGATTTCTGCCCAGTGCTCGGAATGTCAAAGTGAAGAAATTCAAAGAAGCGCGGGTAAACGGCGTGAGTCATATATCATACAGTGGGGAGTTGATGATTGAGATTCATTCAATAGGCCGTTACTTAACATATATTATATTAACCTAACCTAACCTATGTTAGGTTAGGTTATGTAGGGTTGGTTAGGTTCGGTCATATATCTACGTTAATTTTAACTCCAATAATTTTTTTTTAACTCATACATAATGAAATGGGTAGCTTTATCATTTCATAAGAAAAAAATTAGAGAAAACATATAAATTCGTGAAAACTTGGCTTATTAGGCAAATCAGACCTTACATAGTAGGCTGAGAAGTCCGTTCTGGCTACTAGGTACCACATATATCCAACTCGAATTGATATACTCTCTGTAGTGATACTTTTTTTTAAATAATATTTACAATAAGAATAAAGGTATTAAAAAAAATATATATAATATCATTTATATACTACTTATTATTAAAATACTTATTTGTCAATTTAATTATATGGAGAATAAATGTGAATTGCTATATTCAATATCATAACCAGATTGTATTAACATGTGATACAAATAATACAACTGTAAATTATTTAAATTTGTGGTGTCAATTTTCCAATTTGGTGATAGATGAATAGGATTTTCTTTATAATAGTTAATCAATGCATCATGAAAAATTTGCTCATTCGGCATTAAAATAAGTTGTTTGTAAATTGCATCTGAAATTTTATTTGGACATTTTGAAGAATTATAATACGGGATAACCATATTATTAATGATCATAAAAGCTAATTTGAAAGGTGAATTGGAATTATGAAAGTTGTTTTTATAATTTGAAACTTTTTCTTGTATAAATTGAACATATTTTCGTTTTTCTTCTTCATCATTTTGATTATTAATAAATATGTTTGTTTGATCCTCCACAATCATTAAATTTTCAGTATTATCTTCTTTGAATGGTGGCAGTGGCGATTGTTGCGGTGCCGGTTGCAGTGGTGATTGTTGCGGTGTCGGTTGCAGTGGTGATTGTTGCGGTGTCGGTTGCAGTGGTGATTGTTGCGGTGTCGGTTGCAGTGGTGATTGTTGCGGTGTCGGTTGCAGTGGTGATTGTTGCGGTGTCGGTTGCAGTGGTGATTGTGGCGGAGTCGGTGTCGGTGGTGATTGTGGTAGTGATGGTGATGGTAGATGTGATAGGTCAGAATCCATTTTAAGGATTGATTTTGGGATTTTTTTTTATACATTTTATATATATATAAAAAAAAGAGGGGCTGGATTTTTATTATAGAAAGAGACATTATACTAAGATGGTAAACCAATGTTTTTAAGTAGGGGTGGTGGTGGTGGTGGTGTTGCTGCTGCTTTTGGTAATATACCTTCATCTTGATTGATAAACGTTACAATTTCATCCTTTTTTCCCGGTTTGAATGATGTCAGTTAAGAGATGGGGATTTCGGGTTCTTAAACAATATTATCATTGGTCATCAATATCACTAAAAATACGAAAGTAATTCCCTTCGTCACATGATTCCGTGTTAATATGTCACAAAAAATTATTCCTGTTTGGTGTATTCATGTTTAATCTTTTGCTGGTTTATATACCATTCTTCATAAACTTCCAACTTTCTAGTTAATTTCAAATGTATTTTTTTTATACATTAGATGTCTATATGATTTAAAATAGTGTTGCCTTATCTAGATTTAAATAACCAAGTGTGTATATATGCTTGTGGGTGCCGGATGTCAAAGAGTGACTGAGCGGAGGAGCTGTGTGTGTGTGTGTGTGTGTGTGTGTGTGTGTGTGTGTGTGTCTTTGTGTCTTTGTGTGTGTGTGTGTGTGTCTTTGTGTCTATGTGTGTGTCTTTGTGTGTGTCTTTATGTGTGTTTAAGTGTGTGTGTGTGTGTCGTTGTGTGTGTCTTTATGTGTGTTTAAGTGTGTGTGTGTGTTTGTGTCTTTGTGTGTGTGTGTGTCTTTGTGTGTGTGTGTCGTTGTGTGTGTGTGTCGTTGTGTGTGTGTGTGTGTCTTTGTGTGTGTGTCGTTGTGTGTGTGTGTGTGTCTTTGTGTGTGTCTTTGTGTGTGTCTTTGTGTGTGTCTTTGTGTGTGTGTGTGTGTCTTTGTGTGTGTCTTTGTGTGTGTCTTTGTGTGTGTGTGTGTGTGTCTTTGTGTGTGTAAGTGTGTGTGTGTGTGTGTCTTTGTGTGTGTCTTTGTGTGTGTGTGTGTGTGTCTTTGTGTGTGTAAGTGTGTGTGTGTGTGTGTGTCTTTGTGTGTGTGTGTGTGTGTGTGTGTGTCTTTGTGTGTGTCTTTGTGTCTTTGTGTCTTTGTGTGTGTGTGTGTCTCTTTGTGTGTGTAAGTGTGTGTGTGTGTGTGTCTTTGTGTGTGTGTGTGTGTGTGTGTGTGTGTGTGTGTGTGTCTTTGTGTGTGTGTGTGTGTGTGTGTGTGTGTGTGTGTGTGTGTGTGTGTGTGTGTGTGTGTGTGTGTGTGTGTGTGTGTGTGTGTGTGTGTGTGTCTTTGTGTGTGTGTCTTTGTGTCTTTGTGTGTGTGTGTGTGTGTGTGTCTTTGTGTGTGTGTGTGTGTCTTTGTGTGTGTAAGTGTGTGTGTGTGTGTGTAAGTGTGTGTGTGTCGTTGTGTGTGTGTGTGTGTAAGTGTGTGTGTGTCGTTGTGTGTGTGTGTGTGTAAGTGTGTGTGTGTCGTTGTGTGTGTGTGTGTGTGTGTGTCTTTGTGTTGGTGTGGGTGTGTGTCTTTGTGTTGGTGTGGGTGTGTGTGTGTGTGTGTGTGTGTGTGTGTGTGTGTGTGTGTGTTGTATAAAAGGAGGTGGGATCCGAGCAGTATCTCAATTCTCATCCTGCGTTTCTTTGGATATTACTACAGTGAACTTCTAAAAGTTATACTTACAACCATTGTTGTGTAGTATATTAACATTTACTAAGGCGTAAATAAGGCGTAAGTATTTCAGTTTGTTTTTTCTTTTTATTTTCTTTCTTTTTTTTAAGTAGTAGATAACTTTCAATTTTTGATTGAGATTGTTTCTGTTTCTCCTTGAATAGATTGATGATCATCTTAGTCTATTTCAATACACCAGACTATTTCAATTATAATATATATATTTTTCAGGTTGGGAAAAATGAACCAAATGGATATTGGTAATGGGGAAGCAGTTGGCATTGAGAAATTGGGAAATGATGAAGAGAGGAAAGTAAATGAAGGAGGAGTTGAAGATGAAAAGGGAGATGAAGAAAGGGGAGAAGATGAAGATAAAAAGGTAACTGAAGAGGAAGATAAAGATATAAAGGTAATTGAAGAAGAAGATGAAGATATAAAGGTAATTGAAGAAGAAGATGAAGATAAAAAGGTAAATGAAGAGGAATATGAAAAAATCTAGTTTTTTATAAATAAATTTGACGCTCCATTTAAATATGATTCTAATTTTAAAAAATTTAAAGAATTGAAAAGTGAGCTAGATAGGATATTTCTTGAAACTAAATGTAAAGTTGAATGCTTAGAAAAATGTACATTCACTAAAGAAGAATTATCCGAATCCGGATTTCAAGATTTTATTAAATATGACCATATGGACCGGATATATAATTATTTCATTTATTATGGTTGGTATTCCACCATAACAGCAAGAATTAAGTATAATAATTGTTGGGTATATGTTCACATATATTATGTTTATGCAAACAATTGTTGTAATATGTGGGTTACTGAGGATGCTCAAATATTTCTTAAATTTCTTGTCAATGAATTTTTTCATCCAAGTAAACCCCATTCCGAAGAAATTTGGTTAGCTATGAAAAATGATAACTTAAATGTAGAGAAACCTCCACAATATACATATTAAGTTTTATCATGATGAGATGATGTAAAATAGGATTGAATGTTTTTTGAAGATAAAAAACACTAACGCAATATTACCAGATTTTCTATGGTGGATGTGAAGGTCCTAATTCCACATACATCAAGTTAATATCTTGTGATGACCATGAATTCATCATTAAAAGGAAAGATGCCTTCACCTCAAATTAAATCAAGCTATGATGTCAAGTTCAACAACGTGTATTGAACAGGAAAAAAATGAAATCCATTTTAAAACAATTCCGTAAGTATAAAGCTGTTAGAACAAAGTGTTATTATATAAACTGTTATATTTAGAGATTAACTGTTATTTCGAGAAACATATAAACTGTATATAATAAATAAATAATTATAATACTTTTATTTTTTTATTTTATTTCTTCAGATCATATCTTCTTCAAAAAGCGTGTACATATTTCACCTACAATACTCAATTCAAGAAAAATGAGATTACTACTGATCCTGAATTTCCAATTGAAAATAATATTGCTCAAGATCTGCTTTTGGTTGCTGATTTCCTTGATTGTTAATAATGACATCCATAACTATATATTTTTTACTAAATGTTGAAAGATTAAAATATAAAAACAAGCTTTAATGTTATATTATTTTTAGTTTATTTTGTGGCTTGAAAATGATTCCAACCCTTTTTTTATTATTATTAATATTATTATTATTATTATTATTAATAATTATTCCAGTAATTCCAATGAATCAAGAGTATGATTGCAATGAAGTTATAGTATTGAAAGATTCAATTAAATACTGGTTTGATAGAGGTGATGAGCAAATTAAATATAAACATGAAGAACTTTTCAATATATATGATTTACTATCACAACAAGAATGGTTCGAGTTCCAGTTAAACTTTAAAGACACTATACAGGTATATATACTAATAGGACGAAATTCATCTATTATACTTCCAAACCAAATAAACATAACTAACTTAGCGTCAATTTTAATAGAATGCCGTTATTATAATAATGAAAATGTACAAAGTTATAATGAAAATGTACAAAATTTATCTTTTATTAAAGATGCATATATGATTAGGACTCCTGTTAAATATATGAAATTTTCTGTATTGTGGGATTATAAAAATATACTACTATGTTGGAATCACTTGTCTATAATAGTAGGAGGTATCAATAACGAAACTCAGGTGTGTAATAATTTACAAGATAATTTGAATGTCATAATGTGTTGGTTATATGAAAAATATAACATTACAATCCTTGATAATAGTTTAAATATAAATAACAGTAAATATGTTACAAATGGAACCATTTATATAGGTATTACACACACGAAGAAAACGATATCATTATTTGTTAAGAAATTTTTCATTATATTAACAATTGTTTTCACAATTTTAAATGTTATAATTATTTTACATGGTGTTTTTAAATTGGTATGTTTTTTTTTTTTGTAATATCCCCTAAATTCCCATATATATCGTATATATGACTTGAAATTTTAAATTGGTAATTCCAATCATTCCAACATTGAAGGAAAATATATGGGTGGTGAGCTGTACTTTGGTGGTAGGTAGCCTTGGCTATTGGCTAAGATATAATAACTTAATCCTCAATAAAGAGTTTTAATTTTTGGACTGACATTATTGTAAGAAGGGCCTTTTGATATACTACTATGTTAATCCCAATTACCTATTATTTGGGAAATTTGAGACAAAGATATGATGATACTAACCCTATTCAAACCCCAACCCTAAATAAATTTTGTTAACAATGAGTGAGTATTTCTATTTCACGATTTATAAATATGGCTCTCATTGTAATTGTGTTATGGACCCGACGCCTCCACAGAGAATGGAGAAGCGATGGCAGCGCTGCTATCTATGAGCCGTCACCCACAAGTATGGGAAAAGAAGGCGCCCTCTTCTGGTCAAAAGTACAATTATCTGTGGTGAGTGACTCTTACTATGATTGGACACGGAATGGATTATTACAGTGCGATAGGTGTGAAGGAAGTGGACTCGACAAGGGTGTGGTCAGAGACAGTGTCCTGTGTGTGTCGCTCTACATAGCGACATTGACTCAATGATATTTTTTGGAGGCTACATTCAGTTTTATTATGTACATTAATGTACTTTCTATATATTTATATAATAAATAAAGAAGTAAGTAAATAAATAAACTTTTATATTATTTATCTCCATTCTTAGTGTTGTATTCCTTCCTATATGTTATGAACCTCATAAATTCCCCTTATGAAGCCAATGTACGTGATTTGTTAAAAACACTGAGCCCTGAAGATATTAGATGTCTGGCTCAGACATCAACAGGTAATCATCGCCTTTCACCTAAAAGTTCTCAAGAAGCCCTAAATATAATTTTATTATATACTTCAGACTTGAAACGCTTGTTTTCTTATCGACGTCTTACTGCCCAAAATCTTTTTAACTACCTCTATAAAAATCAAGTACCATCAATGCCTTTTGCTAAGAAAATGGAATTGGTAATAGCTGTAAAAGAGTTTTGGACAAAGCAGCATGGTAAAATAGGTATCGGATATTCAACTGAACAAGGAAGAGCACATTCAAACCCCCAAACCGAAATTACAAGTGCTATCCAACTCTCAATACCAGGAAATACGAACATCATTTTATGTTCCAATCCAAGTTTTATTCAATATACAACTGGTGAAACCAAGAATATAATTAAAAATCCTAAACAATGTAGTTTTATGGGTACTGCAGAACGTACAAATTTAGGAACAGTACAATGTCAATGTGATTCATATATAAGTACACTATTACAGCATCAGACAGAAGAGAGTGAAATTAAAACTTTTACTCAAGCAAATAATGAAAAAAAACAACCTGTCTTATGTGATGATGTTCCTAAAACTTCTATTCGAACTAATAATGAAAAAAACAAATTTGTATGTGGTGTTCTTTCCCCGGTAGAACATAAAATGGAAGTTATAAGAAGTGACGAGTTTATACAAAAATTTTGTAAATGGTATTTTAGAATGATTAATCGTTTGCAGCCAGAGTGTTTCCACCTACCCGGAGATACTTTTCGAGGTGATATTTTTTATGACAACAGTTACACTGATATTTACTTAATTGGCCAGTCAAATAGTGAGAGACATGCTTTTGGAGGAGGAAATACTTTCCAACTTTTAAAACAAACATTTCAAGAGTATAAGATTCAGTTCAGTCCTAATTTAGAAAATGGAATACAAGCTTATCAATCCAATTTTGGTATGGTCAAAATCAGTTGTTGTGGCACCATACATATCCGAAACTCATGTGTGGGAATTTTTGAACAAGAAACGGGTATGGTATGCAGTCCAAATAATCATGTATGGAAGATAATGTATATAAAGATAAATTTAAAACATGCTAGTACACATAAACCTCCAAGTCTACCTTCATGCCAAGTGTTTGAAATTAAAATTTGAAATGGGTTTTTTGATTAACAACGAATAAATAACAGAATAAGTGATATCTATAGACTTTACTTCTCCGGGATGTAGACGTATTCTGTCAGGATATTCTTTTTGATTTATAAATATACTATTTTAATTGATATAATCGCAAGATAAAGATTGTGTAATAACATTATGTACTTTTGAATAATATTATATATATATTTTTTTTTTCCAAAGATATAAAATATGGGTTCTGTACCAAGATATAACCATTAAGGTTCCTAGACTCATCACAAGGATAACTAGTGGCACTAAAAGGCAAGTAGTTATTTCAGTCAAACTAAAATGGAATGGAATTGGTGTATATATGACATGAATAGTATGGTTTGGTCCCATTTAGATCTATTTTCTAAACATGTTATTTTCATGTTTTTTTTCAGGAGGATATTCTAGCAATAATCATCATGGTATCGTCCTCCAAAATCACCAAAATCAACAAAACCCCTAAAATTATCAAGAAAAATCCCACTTTTGATGATAAATTTTTTGAACTTTTAATTAATGAGCGAGTGAAGAAAGTGGTGGACATGCTTATCAGTGTCCATGGTATTCATGGTAAAAGGAAAATTTATATCATCTCCAAGTTGGAAGATTGCTGGAATATGAGATCAACTATTCCACTAAAGCGAGACACTTATATAAATTTATGTTTATCATTGTTAAGAGATCCAGCATATTCACATGATACCCTTAGGAAATTTAATGTTTTAACCCATAATGAATGTGGTGATTACATGTTTGGACATCCTGTTATAGTCAATGATAACCAACGAACAGGAAGTCAGATTGATATTCAATACTCATGTTCGGAAGTGATTATCGGGACAGTGACTACTGAACAAGGACTGGTCAATGGTTTCATAAATACAGGAAAAATTACATTTACAAGTGTTAGGTGTACCTTTCTTGAATATTCAAAGGCTAAAAAATTCTATGATATGTTCATTTTAAATTGAACTATATATATATATATTTTTTTTTTAAATCAGTTCATATTTAGGTAGGGTTGATTTTAGGTTTGGTCATATAGATATTTAGGTAAGGCTGCGATATTGACACTACTAAATACCTAACCATAAAAATACCTTTATGGTTTATATGACAGACAATCTGTAAAATATTTTTTAATAAGTAGAATCATCCAGTCTGCTATATCTATGTGGTTTTCATGTGAACCCTGTTTGGTTATAATAAGAATAACTTCATATATAATGAAAAAATTCTAATACAACTATATATTTATTTATTTACCATAATTTTTGAAAATATATTTTCAATTTTCTTCTATAAATTTACCATGGTCTGTTACTGTAGGTGTTTACCACAGCTCTGTTTTTGTATATTTATACCAGGGGAGCCAGACAGATCACTGATAAGTGATCCAGTCACCAGAGACACTAGTGTGTTGTACCAGTAACCAGACACACTAGTGTGTTGTACCAGCTTCACACCAAAGGGCTATTTAGAATTTATTTCAGAAAAATTATGGTAAATCTCAAATACACAAATAAACAAAGAAAACAACTATTTAATCATAGAAAGAAATTGGTATAGGTTATAAAAAAAAATGAATAAAAATCTTCTAATTGATAATAATAAGATCAATGACAAGTTTTTACTAGGCCTAACTCTAATTATGAATCAAAATTTATGTTTAAAACTTTCAAATTTTTCTTCATTCCAATATTATGGAAAAGATAATATACTCCATATACATCCTGTATTATGTGAAATGAAGCCACTAGGTTTACTGGGCCAGTCATTAGATTCACTTTATCTTTCAAAGAAAATTATACCTAAAGAAATTCAGATAATATACATTAGCCCTCATCATATTTTTTCTCACGAAACCAATGGCCAAATTACAGCTGATTTACTCTTAGGTGGTTTCAAGAATAATATTACGCCACTTTATCTCTTAAATGAACATGATCTAAATTCCCTTGTTGCAAATCCCTCTCACAGATTTAGACTTATAGATGGTCGATCGGTAGAAATGTTTGATAATATGTGGAAGCTAGGAACTAATGATTGTGCAATTGATAGTAAAGATCATAATAATGATTTATTGGGAATTCGTCCCATTTTGGGCTTGTGTGATTTATTTTCTATTTCTAAGCGTTTAATATATTTAACCCAATTGAGCGATTTGATCAATAAAATTCACCAAGTATTTAATATAATTAAATATTTTCCCTATCTAATACATCCATATCGTTTGCTGGTTTCTGAAACAGGGAAATTTTATATTATGTCATTTAGTCTCCTTCATTATTTATTTTCACCTCATGCAGAAACCAAAAAAATTAAAGATATGTGTTTTTCTTTAATACAACGTACTGAAAATATTGAAAATATTGAAAGTAATACTCTAAATAGAATCAAAGTTAAATGCAAAGAAAATTTAATAATAGGTAGCAAAGACTTCAAAATATATCATAATTATTTAGCTCAAAGTAATTGTCGTCTACTTCTCGATATGTTACACTCTCTATTTGTAACTATTATATGGATTGCTAATGGTGGAGGAGTTATACATAAACAACATACATTGGTACGCAATTATTTGACCTTACAAGGGAATATTACCTTAAAACCCACTCACTCCCAAAATCCATATAAAGTTACATCACGAAAACCTATTCATAATCCTAGACTACCTTCTTCTTCCCAACCACCATCTCAACTTGAACTAACATCATCTCCACCATCACCATTATCTAATAATGTTAATCAACAACTGAATTGCCAGAATCCATATGGTTTATGTCATGCACAGATTATTTACAGTTCATTCCATACAGATGAAATCAAATGTAATGTGGCTCAACATGTTCATAATTATGGTTGCCTTCATTTGTTGAATTATACTCCAACAGTTCTTGAGGAAGCCTTTAGTGAAACATTAACATCACACAGAGATAATATTCTAACTGATGTAATTGAAAATGAGATCAATATAATTTTAGCATTTATATCACAGATAAAAAAGGAGCTCGAGTCAACAATAATTTAATATATATATATATATATATATATATATATATATATATATATATATATATATATATATATATATATATATATATATATATATATATATATATATATATAATATATGTCGTACCTAGTAGCCAGAACACACTTATCAGCCTACTATGCAAGGCCCGATTTGCCTAATAAGCTAAATTTTCATGATTTAATTATTTTTCAACTACCTTACCTAACCTAACCTAACTTTTACGGCTACCAAACCTAATCTAACCTATAAAGATAGGTTAGGTTAGGTTAGGTAGGGTTGGTTAGGTTCGGTCATATATTTACGTTAATTTTAACTCCAATAAAAAAAACTTGACCTCATACATAATGAAATGGGTAGCTTTATCATTTCATAAGAAAAATTAGAGAAAATATATTAATTCAGGAAAACTTGGCTTATTAGGCAAATCGGGCCTTGCATAGTAGGCTGAGAAGTGCATTCTGGCTACTAGGTCCCCACAGACCAGTTTTAGACCAGGCCTATTTCTACCCCCAGGAAGCACTGCTATGAAACAGGGGTATCAGGGTGAAAGACGCTATCCAATGTTCGTATCCACTCAGCTGTGTGGTGGTCTAAATGGAAGATTATTCATGTGTAGATTAGAACTGAGGATAGTCGTGACCCCTGCAGGTAACCCCACATATTGACTAGATGACCATCGTATCAAAAATAACACAACTAAGTCAACAAGAATGTTGTTTCGTTATATATATAATATAATCAGTAGTATACATTATTAGTTTAGATGTGAGACATTTTTTTATATAAAATAAAATAATAATGTCACTATCAAATTCCTTATATATTATAATATTTATAATATTTTTAATTGTGATCTTTTCAATTATATATTTATATTATTCAAGAAATAGGTCAACAATTTCAACTCAGCATCCTCAACTGTCAATGAATTTCATTACAAAAACTAATACTGAACCTGTTGGTCTGTATGTTGTCTTTGAAAGTAAGTATTATATGGACCAAAATCGTGGTTACGATATGATTTCTCATGTAAATACAGTTAATTGTAATGATGATACAACGATTCCTAATGATGAAAATAATAATGTATTTTGTAAATTTGATACATCCATATTTGATCAATTTAGAAAAGAGAATTGGTATTTTAATACCTTAACACCGATAATTTTATTATCTATTCGTAATCTTCCAAATTTTGTACCTATTGTATATGAGAATATTAAAGATCTTCCACCCTCTGCAGATCATGAGATTACAAACCTACGTGAAAATATGAAGAAAAGCTCAATTGCTAATGGTAATAAGTTACCAAAATGTGTATGGGTATCTTGTTCACATATTTGGGTTAATAGTCCAAACAAATATATTCCGCAAGGTTTTCCTGTTTATTATTTTCCAACCAAGGAACATATAGATGGATATTATGCCCCACTTCTTCCTATTCAATTGAAACTTAGCCCAGGTGAAAATATTATAATATGTAAAATGTGGGCAAAAAATATTAATATAATGAGTGATCCATTTGCTGTGGTTAAATTTAGGATCACGGTTAAAATGTAGGATTTATAATACTGTAAAGCATGATAAAGCACTGTAAAGTACAGTGCTTTACACTGTACAGTGTAAAGCACTGTAAAGCAACCTGTTTAAATATTATTACTAAAAAGATAATTATATAAAAAATAAGGTATGTAGATTTTTTTTACAGTGCTTTACACTGTACAGTGTAAAGCAACCTGTTTAAATATTATTACTAAAAAGATAATTATATAAAACATAAGGTATGTAGATTATTCACAGTAACAAATTTGTAGTAACAAATTATTCATTCTACTTTTGTATCAACACATCTTTATATATTTCTGAGCTTATAATATACAAAGAACTATTTTTTTTTTTATCATTTTCAGATAATTATAAAGTGATGGTGATATTGGTTCTATTTGTTCTTCAAGATCCCAACTGTCAGCAAGGGTGGCGCAGTTGCTTTTTTTTTTTTTGTAAACCATGAAAAAGCAATATGAAATCTACCCCAGAAAATATTCTGTTATAATACTAACAGCCCCAAAAAATATCATTCAAGTGTGGGATAAAATTGTCATATGGAGAAATAATTTAAAAATAAAAGTGGAATTTTTACAAAACTTTAATCCAACAATCAACTTGTATCATTTAGTGGAAAATTCATTTTTACTTATATTAGATAATGTTTCATCGATAAATGTAAGAAAAACATTTGCCGACGTATTAATTGATCTTCAAAACAGTGAAATAATTATTATAAAATGTGCTTCAATTACTTGGCCCTCAATAAATAAAGTGGAAAACTTTAATTTAAAACATTTTGAAGATGTTAAGATTATTTTAAGTATGAATGACTGGGAACGAAATTATGTATTGGTAAATAAGTACCTTTCATATGAATTTGCAGACATTAGTATTAAACCTCATTTAAAATCTTTAAATATTTTAACAGAAGATATAGGGAGTATCAATTCAGAAAAATTGAGAGCAAATCTACTTGATACTTGGAACAATGAAATACCCCCTATATACCCTTCTGAAGTTCTCCCAGAGAGTGAATATACTGTTACTGAAGTAAATAGCAACAAACGCAGCAGTGAGTCACAATCAGGTTCAATTGGCATGCCTTCAAAACATAGGAAGTATTACTGCCTGGTGTTATAATGGATACTGCTCATTGGGAAGCGTGTCAAAGAAAAGAATATATATGTGTGTGTGTATGTATATGTATGTATGTATATATATATATATATGTATGTGTACCTATTTTAGTTTACATAAAATATAGGATGGAAGAACATGTACGTAGTAAATTAATCTCTTTTTTACTCAAAATTCAATAATTTCATTCGTTTATTATGCTATGATAGTGAACATAATGTTAAACTAAATATTTTATTTATTTATTTATATATTTTTTTCAGATGATTGAACCCTTTTTGATTAAAAATCCAGGACGTTTTACATTGTTCCCAATTAAAAATCATGATATCTTTAAAATGTATAAGAAGGCGCTAGCATCATTTTGGACAGTTGAAGAAGTAGACTTGTCAAAGGATATTGTAGATTGGGAACAGAAACTTAATGACGAGGAACGTCACTTCATTTCACATGTTCTAGCATTTTTTGCCGCATCAGATGGTATCGTCAATGAAAATCTTGTTGAACGTTTCTGCCAAGAGGTACAAATACCAGAAGTGAGGTGTTTTTATGGTTTTCAGATTGCCATGGAAAATATTCACAATGAAATGTACAGTTTACTTATTAATACATACATAAAAGATTTACAGGAGCAGAACAGATTATTTAATGCTATTGAAACGCTGCCAGCTGTTAAGAAAAAAGCTGATTGGGCTCTAAGGTGGATTACCAATAGAACGGCAACATATGCCGAACGCATTGTTGCCTTTGCTGCAGTAGAGGGTATTTTCTTTAGTGGTTCATTTGCTGCAATATTTTGGTTAAAAAAACGTGGTTTAATGCCAGGTCTAACCTTCAGTAATGAATTGATTTCTAGAGATGAAGGGTTACACACAGATTTTGCTTGCTTGATATTTAAGTACTTGATTAATAAGCCTGATCAGAAATATGTATATTCTATCATTGATAATGCTGTGAAGATTGAACAAGAATTTTTAACAGATGCCTTGCCAATCAAACTTATTGGTATGAACTGTGATCTAATGGGGAAGTATATAGAATTTGTGGCTGACCGACTTCTCTTTGAACTCGGTTTTAAGAAACTTTATAATGTAGAAAATCCATTTGACTTTATGGAAAATATCTCATTAGAAGGGAAAACTAATTTTTTTGAAAAAAAAGTAAGTGAATATCAAAAATATGGTGTAATGAATTCAGATCAATACAGTGTTTTTACATTAGATTCAGACTTTTAGTTAATTAGTTGATGGATGGAATAGAACATGTTTTTTTTTATATAGAATATAAATAATTTAATATAAAAATAAAAATATATATCTATAATCTTTTACTATTTTACTTATCATATTTATATTTTGACTTGATGAATAATGAATTAAATACCTTACATTCTCTCTTTCCACTAATTACAAGACTACAAAATATGAGGTATGTAATTATGGACATAATAACAAAACCATAATCTTCTTTATAAAATATCAACATATCACATGATTACCAAGCAGTACTACTATCGTCCGATGTAAACACCAAGTTTGGTTATCGCCATTGAATCAACTTTTCTATTTTATATTCACCAATGAATATAATTCAAAGAGAGAAATGAATCATTACATTAAGTTCCATGCAATATGCCGGTGATACAATATATAAGAGCCTCCGTATCCAGTCCAGTCAACCAGTATGCCAGAATCCTGTTCAGTAGTAATACGGGCTACTGTGTAATGGAGCTATCCAAGGAATCTTGTGGTGTAAGTACCTAAAAGTTATTTTATGATAAGCATGATGAAGCTTTGGACACTATATTATAATAAATAAATAAATAATGTCTCAGGTGCATTTGTGATGAAATCTAATCTTTCTAGGATGATATTAGCGATATCAGTGAGGGAGCCGAAGAGAAGAAGATAAAAGAGAAAAAAGATACTACTTCAACTAGCAAGTCTATTATTGTTAAAATAGAAAACCATATCCATTCCAATGATGAAAATGTGGCTTTGAGAAAGTTGGTTAATATAACGCCTGAGACTATATCAAAAAAACAACGTTATTGTGAAATTAATACTCAAAGTTTATTACAAATATTAGAATGGTTTGCTAACCACGATGGAACCAATGTGTTGCTGTATGAATTTGCCCACAGTGCATCATGTCAAAAAAAAACTTGTACCCCGATTTGTCTAATGTTTCGCCGGGTTCGTCATCATGTAGTAGTTTCTAGACATCCACATTGTTCGGTGTTAATCTTATATTCAACCCTCTTGCATACACATGTGTCTTCATGTGTTAATGATGATTGTGGGTTGCCTGCTTGTCATAGACTGAAAACCACCAGATCAACTATAAAGTTTCGACTTACCAAAAAGAAGTGTGGTTGTTAACTCAATGTTGTCTGCTGGATATATATTATTGTTAAAATTTTTAATTCGACCTATCAACAGAAGCGCATTATGATATTGATTGAAGTGTTTTTTTTTGTTTTGTTTTTTCCATAATATTTGACAAACGAACTTCTGTGAAGAAAAGACGCTTTCCTATTTCTGCAACGGAGGCCTGTCGCTGGATATTTATTGATTTGTACTAGTTAGTGATATGTTTTATTGAATGTTTTCTTCATACCACTGACTAGTTAAATTAATATATATTTACAAACATAAGGCAATTGTGATCTGTTGTAGGTCATTTGGTGAGATGGTGTGTTAAATGGTTTCACCATAATGTGTGAGGATTCGATTAACATTGTTTTTATTTCACTGGTCGAATCAAATAGGGGCAATCATCAGTTTCAGATGCTTCACCAACAACCGGGCTCATCATCAATGGCATTACATATTGCAATCTGTACTCCTTCCTACTTCAATAATGAAAATGATGAGGTCTTGCGAAAGTGGAATCAACTTCAAGCTTTTGGGGGGTTTGGTAAAGGTAAATATGTGGATTTTATTTTTTTTCAATGAGGTAGTGAGTAAACCATTATGGAAAACTTAGTAGATTTGACTAGTTGTTTATAATATTGTAAAATGTATATAATTAAAATAAAGTATAATTTTATGAATTTTATTCCAGGTTATTATTCGTCCAATATGTCACCTGTAGAGTTCACATCTGAAAATCCATATTGTCGTTTCAAAGTAGTTTGCTATACAAAAATTCCCAATTATCGTAATGAAGATGGTATTGTGCAAATTATAATTGGAAGGGGCCTTTCAGAAGTGGAGTAAGTAATTAATATTCATATACTTGTATAATATTCTAATAATTTTTCAGTGTTAAATATGACTAGGATCCGGGAACATTAAAAAATATTTTTTTTTTATTTTTTTTTATTCTTCCAAGGCCTACAAACAGGAAGTTATTTCAGCATTGAGTCTATTATTCGGAGGTAATGAAGTTGTTGTTAATGAAATTTTTGCTGCTGAAGTACCAAACAAAATGAACTTCAGATTTTACATTCAGCAAGTTTTCCCTAATGGTAAAAGAATTTAAAGATTTTATAATGTTTTCCCTAATAATAATTATCATAAAAAATGATTTCAAGTATGGTATTATGCAAACTGCTCTATATTATAATATACCTTCTAGGAGAGATTCAACGTGCATCTACCACTGACACCTTTAGTCATATGTTAAGAGCATCATACAATTCAATTTTTAAGGTAAGCCTAAGTAAGCCTTATTATAGCTTGCACCGATATATTTAATGGGAATTGATATCAGGTTGGCTTAAATAATCAAATTAGCTTAAAAGGGACATTATTAATGGAACGTTTTTTGATAGACAGACAGAGACAAAAATGCCTACTTTTTCTGTTTCAGAATTTGTTTATTGAACAGATTATTCCAATGTTGACTTTAACTGAACAACAAATGAAGAAATATCTTGATACACCGCAAAGAGGTAAATGATTTTGATATGACCAATCCATCTACTTATCGTGACATAATGACAAAAGTGAAGATATTACGGGGTATTTTTTTCCTACATTTGTGGAATTAAAAATTAAAATAAATTATTTATTGTTTATAGGAATTGATCCAGCATTGTGGGAACTGGGCAAGCAAAAAAATCCTGACCCAAAGAAATTGATACCTGTTGTAAAAGTGGGATTTCAGGAATTACAGAAACAGTTCAAGTATCAAGAAGAATATGGTAATAAAATTCATAATAGTATGAAGAATATTATGGATGATATAAGACAATTAAGTTGTATGCAGACGACAATTAAAGTTACCATTCAGAATTTTAAGTTGAAACAGACAAATATAATGCGCCGAGTTCTAAAATTGGTGTCAGCACAAGAGGTTGAAAGGAAAAAAAATCTACCACTAGAAGAAATAGAGGATCAGATTCGACTGCGATTAGAAAACTTGTATATGCAGCTGCAGGACCTCAAGGGATGTTTGAATGAACTAATGGCTCAGTCTATAAAGCCTGGTAGTTTTCCGCGAGCCCAACGGTATGGACTGGTTGTTGACAAAGTGCAGGATATATCACAATACCTAAAATGGCAGCAGGATGCACTTCAGGCTATAGTTAACATACTTAAGGAGGATATACAAGTGGTCGTTAACATAAAGAAGAACATCAGCTAAGTTTTGAGAGTTAAGGAAATTGGCTAACCGTCAACCAACTTCCCCAAACCACATTCAAACATTGGTAATTAACCCTATCATTGTTTAACACCTCCCTCCACCCTTTCAGGGAGGGTATGATGCTACACTGAATTTTTTTTGGTTCGTAACTAGCAACACACATTGAACTGATGATATTTCACTCTCTCAGGGAGGGTATGATGCTACACTGATTTTTTGTTTGTAACCCGCAACACACACATTGAATTTATGATAGTCAATAAATTAAATTTTAGTCTAGTTCCTTTTTTTTTTTTTTTTTTTTTTCACATACAATAAGTGCACTCTGCCCATTAGGCAAAGTATTATAATAATTTTGCTAGATATTGATGACACTGACATTTTAACAGAAACTTGAAATAATTAACCTAGAATGTAACAACAATGTTTGTGTTGTCTTACAGGAATAATTTAGTCAAATAAACACAAACTGTAAACTGCCAGCTTAACCAAGAAAGCCTGCCAGTGATTGGTCAATATAAAATATTCAGCATGTGAGGGTTAATATCAGAGTCAGTCGATTTTGCTCCAGCATGGAGGACACACCTACAATTTCCTCTCCATTAACATGTGGACAGAAACAACAAGAAAGAAGTGATAATAACGATACTAGTGTTGATGAAGAACCATTACCTTCATCATCCACGTCTTTACCTTTGGGACAAAAAGTTAATGAAGGGTGTGAGAGAGAAGAAGAGGTGATACAAAAAAAGGAATTTGAATTAAAAATTAACCAAATGTTGGAAAAAGGTGGGCATGGAAGCCGGAAAATTTTCACTCGAGAAAAATTAGCCCAATACATCGAGGAAGTCAAAAATGCTAAATTGAAACTGACTACAAAGACCTCTCATGAATATGATCTATTGTCTCGATATGATGTCAAAAATCTATTTGGGGATGATGTCTTAGTAACCATCGACGAAACTGAACGAAGAATGAAGCGGGGGACCAAGCGTAAACTGACCAGTGACAATCGTCATTCTACTAAGGCTGTAACAACAACAACAGGAGCAACAACAGCTGATCCTGGCCGGATGTGTCGTCGTTTCATACATCAAGGGCAATTGTATGATACGATTTATGATGCACACAGAGCAGTTTGTCACGGAGGAGAAAAAAGAACTTATTTTGAAGCAAGTAAAACTATCGCTAACGTCACTCAACAATCGGTGAAACTCTTTATTTCACTCTGCCACATATGTAATTTGAAACGACTTCCTCGACGAAAAAAGGGGGTAATACGGCCCATTGTATCGACCAGTTTTGCGGAGCGAGGACAAATGGATTTAATAAATATGCAAAAAGAAGGAGGATGTGTGTATAAATATATTTTACATTATCAAGATCATTTAACAAAGTTTTCGGTTTTACGAGCTCTTCGCAGTAAACGGGCGATTGAAGTGGCACGCCACTTACTCGATATATTTGCTCTCTTGGGATGCCCCACGAATTCTGCAGAGCGATAACGGCCGTGAATTTGTGGCAGAGGTGATTCAAGAGCTAAAAAACGAAATGTGGCCCAACATGCTCCTCATTAATAGCAAACCTCGTCATCCACAGAGCCAAGGGAGCATTGAACGTGCGAATGGGGATGTAATCAAAATGCTTGGCAGTTGGATGTGTGAGAATCAAACGCGAGATTGGTCAGCTGGACTTCCCTTTGTGCAATTCACCAAAAACACAGCATATTCACGTGGAATTGGCATATCGCCTTACAAGGCAGTTTTTGGTATAGAACCGCCAATAGTTATGAAGATTCGTCTTTCGCCCTCAATATATAGCCAATTGTTCAATAACTGTCACTATGATGACAATGAAGAAGAAGAAGAAGAAGAAGAAGACAAAGAGGAAGAAGAAGAAGAAGACAAAGAGGATGAAGAAAAAAGAGGCAAAGAAGCAAAGGTAAAATTCCTTAATATTTATTGGTTTTGTTTTCAGTTCAACCTTGGAAAACAAAAGTCCTCAATTAATTTCTGTATACTAAAATTTTTTTTTTTTATATAATTGCAGTATTCCCTGTCATCATCAAGTCCGCTGCTGCGTCAGATTTCTTCACCGTTGCCAGACATGGAAGAAATAATTTTTGATGAGGTTGAGGAGGTTACTGTTACTGTTGCTGCTGGTGCTACAACTGCCTCTACTTCCATATTATCCCTGCCACAAATACCGCCACCTTCATTACCCCCTATATTATCACCACCAACACCATCATCACCTGGTATTGTGCTGTCGCCTAAAGTAATAATAAATAGAAGATTATGTAATTTAGAAGATGGTAAACCTAATGATAATAATAATTCTGAAGTAAATAACGATTCATATAATTTACATATTGAAAATTTAGGAACTATTAGAAGCAAAGTTTATGAGCGTCAGATAACTAATGCCTCAAAAATGTTACAATTGTCATCGGCAAATGTAACACCTGTTAGCCTATATGATAGTGTTAATGTGATAATACCTAAAGAAGATAGGGAAAACAAAACAGGAATGCGAACAATCAGTGGAATTATCATCGAAATAGACAATGAAAGAGATTTATATCGTGTAGCTACAAAATTTGGAACAATTAATCAATATCTATCAAGAAACGATTTTGATAAAACAATCGAAAGAATAATGCCAAGCGAAATTAATAAGAATCAACAACTTGGGCTTCGTGAGATTGTTCGTAGACAATCAAATTACTTTCTCAGTGATAATAGGCACTTGAAACAATTAGTATGCCACTGTAAACTTTTATCTTGTTTAAATCATAGATGTATTTGCAAAAGAAATAATCAGAAATGTACCCAAAAATGCCGGCATAATGAAAATTTATGTAAAAACTCATAGCACCAAAAAGTAAAATGCCGTTTCGCTCGTTTTTCAATATATATATGGTTGGTTTGGTTTAAATACTCATCAGTAAAGAATTATATTTTGTATTTGGGCTTATTATTTATTACCAGTTCACAAACTGTTATTTTGATTGATTCTGACAGAGTATAGAACACAGGTGAGGAGACTAAAAATAATCTAATGAACTCAGCCTTATTAGGTAAATGGGGTCTTTCTTGCACAGTAGGCTGAGACGTTTGTTCTCTGGCATAGAACGTACTTCTTAGCCACTATGCAAAAAAGACCCCATTTGCCTAATAAGGCAGAGTTATTTTCTTGTTGTGTTAGTTTATTTAAGTTAATTCGTTTTAACTCAAATATAAACAAATTAACTTAAACAAACATGAAAGTTGTAGGCCAAGTGCGACGTCCCCTAAAGCCTATAAAAAATTAGAGGTCATTCATACAATTAACTATAGTATTTGGAGGAGCCACTTTGCAATTTCCGAGAACACACCAGATTACATCAGACTTCTGAATTACAAAAACGTTTCCTCTGGGGAATAGCAAATGAGTATATATGACAGGAAGGATTTTGATATTTCGAGTCAGTAACCCAAGACAGACATATGGGCTGAATAAGTATTGGTCATCATTATTTGATATTATATAACCATCAATTAGGTTATGACTGAATCTATCAAATATCTGAGACTCATATACGAGACCAACTGGCTCATAACACTTTACATACTGTGGATACCTATTTATTTGCCCACTCCTCCTGCGAGTACAACTCCATCTTTTCTTTAAGGCTCCCATGACATAAGTTTTTTCGTCCATATTCTGATTACTGGTTCCTAAAGCCATTACGCCTAAGGTTATAGGCTCTTTCAATATTTCAGCCCTTTTATAACCAAATTTGTATAATATTAGCGAAGGTACACAGAGACCAATGGGAATTTTCTTGCCTTGTAATTTACATTTTATAGTCCTCTTTGCAGTACCTTCCCTTTCATGTAATGTCGTTGAAGAAGCATTACAAAGGTCAGGTATTTTTAACCTCTCGAATATTGAAAGAAATGGAATATTATACTCATCTTCATTAAACCACTCACAGATTTTTCGTTTCCTTTTAATTTCAAAACGGGGATGAATAAATGTCAACCTTAGATCTACTGGATACAATTTACAAACTTTTTGATCTGTTTTAAATGAAGGAAAAATTCCACATCTTTCGGCATCAGTATCCATAGTTTTTATTACTTCTTCATAAAATCTCCCAACTATATCGGAAAAGTTGGGAGGTTCTCCATTGTCGAGGGTACCATTTGCAACTGTGAACTTTGATGTAATTTGTTCTTTCCATGTAATGTAGTTTTTAGGTAGCAATACTCGTATTGACGGAGACTCAATAAAGTATATCAATACTGGTACATCTTCCGGATGTATTAATTCAGCGATTGCTATGAACCCTCCTTTTTTTGTTTTTTCATATTTTACAAGTGTATAACCTGAATATTCGATGGGAATGAAGTTTGAAAGTTTATCAACAAGCCAGTCCTTCCCAATGAGGCAATATATTTTAATATCTTTATAATTGTTCAACACGCCTAATGTAGCAGAGGCATATTCTCCACAAATGGCAGCTGATCCTCTTGCTTGACCAATTATGTAGCTGGCAAGTTTCATTTTAGGGGTATGGATTGAAATCATAATTGTAATCTTACCTAATAAAAAATATCTATATCCTTTTATAATGAATAAATATAAAAAAAAATCCACTATATAAAGAAGTGTGTGACCAAGAAAATCAAAGTCATTAATCCTATAAATTAAGGTAATGGATTGGAATCAATTATTAGTATTATTATTAATATTGACCGTAAGAAAAAGTACTACTGTTTGTTTTGCTCATTCTATAATTCCATGGGCTCCATTATCTATTAAAACTCCATATATGACATTTATAAATGACCCATTCCATCCTACATGGCAACAAGACATCAACAATCAAAAACAAAATTATTTAAAGAAAAAGTAATGATCCCAACTGTTTATAATATTTCATTTTCAATAACATGTGGTGCATGTTATACATACTCTTATTTCTTATATCCAAAATTAACTATAAATGTAGATATAAATGAAGAAACAGAGGGACGCTTATTATACGAAACTTTTCCAGATCATAATAAATACTATATAGGATGTAAAATATATGAATGTAAAATGACCACGGTTAAGATTAAATTAAATAACCCTTTGGAAACATTAGAGGGAAGAATAATTTGTCATTTGAATCGTGGTATTCAACATACTAAAGAAATTCTACTCTTTAAAGGAATAAGTAGAGTAGAAATACGTAAAGTAGAAAACAACCAGTGTGCACTTCCTATTAACTTAACATTGTTGAATTCTTTCATTTCAAGCCGAACTTTTAGTAAAAATGAAGATATTTGCTATATATATCCGATAGTAAGTAGTACTAGATCGTTTCTTTTCAAAGAGGAAACACCGTTATTAGTATACCAGATTAACTATACACATCAATCAAATCATGTTGGATTATCTCAAGAATTGTGTTTTAAATTCCAATGGTTGTTTTGGGTTTTGGGTTTGGGGCATTTTTGATACATTAGACATTGATAAAGAAATAGTTTAAGTTTTGATGGGATGTTGATGTTTATTAACATAAATTTTAGTTTAAAGTGGTTTCGGGAAGTTCGTATGAAATATACTCTCCTATTTCTTCCTGCCTTTTTTTTTTTTTTTTACTTTTAACACATATAATATAATATAATTGAATAATTAATAAACTTACTGAAATTATAATTATTATTATACTCAAAACAAACAAATATTGATGCATATAGGTAATAGCATGCGAATCAATACTTTTTTTACAATTACCAATACACTGTGCTATATAGAGTGTCCCATTTAAATCTTCTCGAAGAACTTTAAGTATAGGACGAGTCTTATTATTATATGTTGTTATATTGTCAAGAATGCTATCTTGTTCATCCAATATTTTAATATTATTCTCATCGTACACAAATTTGATAACAACAGACGACATTCTATTTAAGGTATCACACTTTTCTGATAATTTATTAACATTATTCACAACCTTTATTTGTGAATGACTGTGATCCAAACATAGTGTCTTTCTTTGACCATCTATTAAAAACTTAACATAGGTATCTGCTAAGGGCGTCAGAATAAGATAGTTCCTCTTCGTTACCTGAGGCAGCAATTTGTAAATACATATTTCATTGATGATGATAATTTTCTGTATGGCCAGCCTTGAGGGCAACCTAGAAGAATATTGATATGGCTAAATATTACAAATCTTCCTATTAATTTACTTGTTGTGTTTTGATTCAGTCGTCTTTTCATTGGTAATTGA
>NW_027190377.1:0-40947 GCF_040958095.1 Procambarus clarkii | reverse complement strand
TACTACGCCACAGTCACACTACTGCCACAGTCAGTACTACTGCCACAGTCACACCTACTGCACAGTCAGTACTACTACTGCCACAGTCATACTACTGCCACAGTCAGAACTACTGCCAAGTCAGTAACTACTGCCACAGTCAGGACTACTGCCACAGTCAGTACTACTGTTACCGTCAGTACTACTGCCACAGTCAATACTGCCAAGTCAGTACTACTGCCACCGTCAGTACTACTGCCACAGTCCAGTACTACTGCCACAGTCAGTACTACTGCCACAGTACACTGCCACAGTAAGTACTACTGCCACAGTCAGTACTACTGCCCACAGTCAGTACTACTGCCACAGTCAGTACTACTGCCACAGTCAGCACTACTGCCACAGTCAGCACTATGCCACCGTCAGCACTACTGCCCACGTCAGCACTACTGCCACAGTCAGCACTACTGCCACCAGTACTACTGCCACAGTCAGCACTACTGCACCGTCACACTACTGCCACAGTCAGCTACTGCCACAGTCAGCACTACTGCCACCGTCAGCACTACTGGCCACCGTCAGCACTACTGCCACAGTCAGCACTACTGCACAGTCAGCACTACTGCCACCGTCAGTACTACTGCCACAGTCAGTACTACTGCCACCGTCAGTACTACTGCCACAGTCAGCACTAAGCCACCGTCAGTACTACTGCCACAGTCAGCACTACTGCCACCGTCAGTACTACTGCCACAGTCAGTACTACTGCCACAGTCAGCACTACTGCACCGTCAGCACTACTGCCACAGTCAGCACTAACTGCCACAGTCAGTACTACTGCCCAGTAAGTACTACTGCCACAGTCACACTACTGCCACAGTCAGTACTACTGCCACAGTCATACTACTGCCACCGTCAGTACTACTGCCACGTCAGCACTACTGCCACAGTCAGCACTACTGCCACAGTCAGTACTACTGCCACAGTAGTACTACTGCCACAGTCAGTACTACTGCCACAGTCAGTACTACTGCCACAGTCAGTACTACTGCCACAGTCAGTACTACTGCCACAGTCAGTACTACTGCCACAGTCAGTACTACTGCCACAGTCAGCACTATGCCACCGTCAGTACTACTGCCACAGTCAGCACTACTGCCACCGTCAGTACTACTGCCACAGTCAGCACTACTGCCACCGTCAGTACTACTGCCACAGTCAGCACTACTGCCACCGTCAGCACTACTGCCACAGTCAGTACTACTGCCACAGTCAGTACTACTGCCACAGTCAGTACTACTGCCACAGTCAGTACTACTGCCACCGTCAGTACTACTTCCACAGTCAGCACTACTGCCAGTCAGTACTACTGCACAGTCAGTACTACTGCCACAGTCAGTACTACTGCCACAGTCAGCACTACTGCCACAGTCAATACTACTGCCACCGTCAGTACACTGCCACAGTCAGTACTACTGCCACGTCAGTACTACTGTCCAAGTCAGCACTACTGCCACCGTCAGTACTACTGCACAGTCAGTACTACTGCCAAGTCAGTTCTACTGCCCAGTCAGTACTCTGCCACAGTCAGTACTACTGCCACAGTCAGTACTACTCCACAGTCAGTACTACTGCCACAGTCAGTACTACTGCCACAGTCAGTACTACTGCACAGTCAGTACTACTGCCACAGTCAGTACTACTGACACACAGTCAGTACTACTGCCACCGTCAGTACTACTGCCACAGTCACACTACTGCCACGTCAGTACTACTGCCACAGTCAGTACTACTGCCACAGTCAGTACTACTGCCACCGTCAGTACTACAACCAACGTCAGTACTACTGCCACAGTCAGTACTACTGCCACAGTCAGTACTACTGCCACCGTCAGCACTACTGCCACAGTCAACTACTGCCACAGTCAGTACTACTGCCACAGTCAGTACTACTGCCACAGTCAGTACTACTGCCACAGTCAGACACTACTGCCACAGTCAGTACTACTGCCACAGTCAGTACTACTGCCACAGTCAGAACTACTGCCACCGTCAGTACTACTGTAACAGTCAGTACTACTGCCACAGTCAGTACTACTGTTACCGTCAGTACACTACTGCCACAGTAAGTACTACTGCCACAGTCAGTACTACTGCCACAGTCAGTACTACTGCCACAGTCAGTACTACTGCCACAGTCAGTACTACTGCCACAGTCAGTACTACTGCCACCGTCAGACTACTGCCACAGTCAGCACTACTGCCACGTCAGCACTACTGCCACAGTCAGTACTACTGCCACAGTCAGCACTACTGCCACCGTCAGCACTACTGCCACAGTCAGCACTACTGCCACAGTCAGCACTACTGCCACAGTCAACAACTGCCACAGTCAGCACTACTGCCACAGTCAGCACTACTGTCCACCGTCAGCACTACTGCCACAGTCAGTACTACTGCCACAGTCAGACTACTGCCCCGTCAGTACTACTGCCACAGTCGCACTAAATGCCACCGTCAGTACTACTGCCACAGTCAGCACTACTGCCACCGTCAGTACTCTACTGCCACAGTCAGTACTACTGCCACAGTCAGCACACTGCCCCGTCAGCACTACTGCCACAGTCAGCATACTGCCACAGTCAGTACTACTGCCACAGTAAGTACTACTGCCACAGTCAGCAACTACTGCCACAGTCAGTACTACTGCCACAGTCAGTACTACTGCCACCGTCAGTACTACTGCCACAGTCAGCACTAATGCCACAGTCAGCACTACTGCCACAGTCAGTACTACTGCCCACAGTCAGTACTACTGCCACAGTCAGTACTACTGCCACAGTCAGTACTGCTGCCACAGTCAGTACTACTGCCCCGTCAGTACTACTGCCACAGTCAGTACTACTGCCACAGTCAGTACTACTGCCACAGTCAGTACTACTGCCACAGTCAGCACTAATGCCACCGTCAGTACTACTGCCACAGTCAGCACTACTGCCACCGTCAGTACTACTGCCACAGTCACTACTGCCACCGTCAGTACTACTGCCACAGTCAGCACTACTGCCACCGTCAGCACTACTGTCACAGTCAGCACTACTGCCACAGTCAGCACTACTGCCACGTCAGTACTACTGCCACAGTCAGTACTACTGCCACCGTCAGTACTACTGCCACGTCAGCACTACTGCCACCGTCAGTACTACTGCAACAGTCAGTACTACTGCAAATCAGTTCTACTGCCACAGTCAGTACTACTGCCACAGTCAGTACTACTGCCACAGTCAGTACTACTGCCACAGTCAGTACTACTGCCACAGTCAGTACTACTGCCACAGTCAGTACTACTGCCACAGTCAGTACTACTGCCACAGTCATACTACTGCCACAGTCAGTACTACTGCCACAGTCAGTACTACTGCCACAGTCAGTACTACTGCCACAGTCAGTACTACTGCCACAGTCAGTACTACTGCCACAGTCAGTACTACTGCCACAGTCAGTACTACTGCCACAGTCAGTACTACTGCCACAGTCAGTACTACTGCCACAGTCAGTACTACTGCCACAGTCAGTACTACTGCCACAGTCAGCACTACTGCCACCGTCAGCACTACTGCCAGTCAGCACTACTGCCACAGTCAGCACTACTGCCACAGTCAGCACTACTGCCACCGTCAGCACTACTGCCAAGCAGTCAGCACTACTGTCACAGTCAGCACTACTGCCACAGTCAGTACTACTGCCACAGTCAGTACTACTGCCACCACAGTACTACTGCCACAGTCAGCACTAAAGCCCCGTCAGTACTACTGCCACAGTCAGCACTACTGCCACAGTCAGTACTACTGCCACAGTCAGTACTACTGCCACAGTCAGCACTACTGCCACCGTCAGCACTACTGCCACAGTCAGCACTACTGCCACAGTCAGTACTACTGCCACAGTCAGTACTACTGCCACAGTCAGCACTACTGCACCAGTCAGCACTACTGCCACAGTCAGCTACTACTGCCACAGTCAGCACTACTGCCACCGTCAGCACTACTGCCACAGTCAGCACTACTGCCACAGTCAGTACTACTGCCACAGTCAGTACTACTGCCACAGTCAGTACTACTGCCACAGTCAGTACTACTGCCACAGTCAGCACTACTGCCACAGTCAGTACTACTGCCACAGTCAGTACTACTGCCACAGTCAGTACTACTGCCACAGTCAGTACTACTGCCACAGTCAGTACTACTGCCACCGTCAGCTACTACTGCCACAGTCAGTACTACTGCCACAGTCAGTACTACTGCCACAGTCAGTACTACTGCCACAGTCAGTCACTACTGCCACAGTCAGTACCTACTGCCACAGTCAGTACTACTGCCACAGTCAGTACTACTGCCACAGTCAGCACTACTGCCACAGTCAGTACTACTGCCACAGTCAGCACTACTGCCACAGTCAGTACTACTGTCACCGTCAGTACTACTGCCACAGTCAGCACCTACTGCCACAGTCAGTACTACTGCCTACAGTCAGTACTACTGCCACAGTCAGTACTACTGCCACAGTCAGCTACTACTGCCTACCGATCAGTACTACTGCCACAGTAAGTACTACTGCACAGTCAGTACTACTGCCACAGTCAGTACTACTGCCACCGTCAGTACTACTGCCACAGTCAGCACTACTGCCACCGTCAGTACTACTGCCACAGTCAGCACTACTGCCACAGTCAGTACTACTGCCACAGTCAGTACTACTGCCACAGTCAGTACTACTGCTCACCGTCAGTACTACTGCCACAGTCAGCACTACTGCCACAGTCAGCTACTACTGCCACAGTCATACTACTGCCACAGTCAGTACTACTGCCACAGTAGTACTACTGGCCACAGTCAGTACTACTGCCACAGTCAGTACTACTGCCACAGTCAGTACTACTGCCACCGTCAGTACTACTGCCACAGTCAGTCACTACTGCCACAGTCAGCTACTACTGCCACAGTCAGTACTACTGCCACAGTAAGAACTACTGCCACAGTCAGTACTACTGCCACAGTCAGTACTACTGCCACAGTCAGTACTACTTGCCACCGTCAGTACTACTGCCACAGTCAGTACTACTGCCACAGTCAGTACTACTGCCACAGTCAGTACTACTGCCACAGTCAGCACTACTGCCCCAGTCAGTACTACTGCCACAGTCAGCACTACTGCCACCGTCAGTACTACATGCCACAGTCAGCACTACTGCCACCGTCAGTACTACTGCCACAGTCAGCACTACTGCCACCGTCAGCACTACTGCCACAGTCAGCACTACTGCCACAGTCAGTACTACTGCCACAGTCAGTACTACTGCCACAGTCAGTACTACTGCCACCGTCAGTACTACTTCCACAGTCAGCACTACTGCCACAGTCAGTACTACTGCCACAGTCAAGTACTACTGCCACCGTCAGTACTACTGCCACAGTCAGCACAACTGCCACAGTCAGTACTACTGCCACCGTCAAGTACTACTGCCACAGTCAGTACTACTGCCACCGTCAGTACTACTGCCACAGTCAGCACTACTGCACCGTCAGCACTACTGCAACAGTCAGTACTACTGCCACAGTCAGTTCTACTGCCACAGTCAGTACTACTGCCACAGTCAGTACTACTGCCACAGTCAGTACTACTGCCACAGTCAGTACTACTGCCACAGTCAGTACTACTGCCACAGTCAGTACTACTGCCACAGTCAGTACTACTGCCACAGTCAGTACTACTGCCACAGTCAGTACTAACTGCAACAGTCAGTACTACTGCCACAGTCAGTACTACTGCCACAGTCAGTACTACTGCCACAGTCAGAACTACTGCCACAGTCAGTACTACTGCCACAGTCAGTACTACTGCCACAGTCAGTACTACTGCCACAGTCAGTACTACTGCCACAGTCAGTACTACTGCCACAGTCAGTACTACTGCCACAGTCAGTACTACTGCCACAGTCAGTACTACTGCCACAGTCAGTACTACTGCCACAGTCAGTACTACTGCCACCGTCAGTACTACTGCCACAGTCAGTACTACTGCCAGAGTCAGTAATTCTGCCACCGTCAGTACTACTGCCACCGTCAGTACTACTGCCACAGTCAGTACTACTGCCACAGTCAGTACTACTGCCACAGTCAGTACTACTGCCACAGTCAGTACTACTGCCACAGTCAGTACTACTGCCACCGTCAGTACTACAACCAACGTCAGTACTACTGCCACAGTCAGTACTACTGCCACAGTCAGTACTACTGCCACAGTCAGTACTACTGCCACAGTCAGTACTACTGCCACAGTCAGTACTACTGCCACAGTCCACACCTACTGCCACAGTCAGTACTACTGCCACAGTCACACCTACTGCCACAGTCAGTACTACTGCCACAGTCAGTACTACTGCCACCAGTCAGAACTACTGCCACCGTCAGAACTACTGCCACAGTCAGGACTACTGCCACAGTCAGTACTACTGTTACCGTCAGTACTACTGCCACAGTAAGTACTACTGCCACAGTCAGTACTACTGCCACAGTCAGTACTACTGCCACAGTCAGTACTACTGCCACAGTCAGTACTACGGCCACAGTCAGCACTATTGCCACCGTCAGCACTACTGCCACAGTCAGCATTACTGCCACCGTCAGCACTACTGCCACAGTCAGTACTACTGCCACAGTCAGCACTACTGCCACCGTCAGCACTACTGCCACAGTCAGCACTACTGCCACAGTCAGCACTACTGCCACAGTCAGCACAACTGCCACCGTCAGCACTACTGCCACAGTCAGCACTACTGTCACAGTCAGCACTACTGCCACAGTCAGTACTACTGCCACAGTCAGTACTACTGCCACCGTCAGTACTACTGCCACAGTCAGCACTAAAAGCCACCGTCAGTACTACTGCCACAGTCAGCACTAATGCCACCGTCAGTACTACTGCCACAGTCAGTACTACTGCCACAGTCAGCACTACTGCCACCGTCAGCACTACTGCCACAGTCAGCACTAATGCCACAGTCAGTACTACTGCCACAGTAAGTACTACTGCCACAGTCAGCACTACTGCCACAGTCAGTACTACTGCCACAGTCAGTACTACTGCCACCGTCAGTACTACTGCCACAGTCAGCACTACTGCCACAGTCCAGCACTACTGCCACAGTCAGTACTACTGCCACAGTCAGTACTACTGCCACAGTCAGTACTACTGCCACAGTCAGTACTACTGCCACAGTCAGTACTACTGCCACCGTCAGTACTACTGCCACAGTCAGTACTACTGCCACAGTCAGTACTACTGCCACAGTCAGTACTACTGCCACAGTCAGCACTACTGCCACCGTCAGTACTACTGCCACAGTCAGCACTACTGCCACCGTCAGTACTACTGCCACAGTCAGCACTACTGCCACCGTCAGTACTACTGCCACAGTCAGCACTACTGCCACCGTCAGCACTACTGCCACAGTCAGTACTACTGCCACAGTCAGTACTACTGCCACAGTCAGTACTACTGCCACAGTCAGCACTACTGCCACCGTCAGCACTACTGCCACAGTCAGCACTACTGCCACAGTCAGTACTACTGCCACAGTAAGTACTACTGCCACAGTCAGCACTACTGCCACAGTCAGTACTACTGCCACAGTCAGTACTACTGCCACCGTCAGTACTACTGCCACAGTCAGCACTACTGCCACAGTCAGCACTACTGCCACAGTCAGTACTACTGCCACAGTCAGTACTACTGCCACAGTCAGTACTACTGCCACAGTCAGTACTACTGCCACAGTCAGTACTACTGCCACGTCAGTACTACTGCCACAGTCAGTACTACTGCCACCAGTCAGATACTACTGCCACAGTCAGTACTTACTGCCACAGTCCAGCACTACTGCCACCGTCAGTACTACTGCCACAGTCAGCAACTACTGCCACCGTCAGTACTTACTGCCACAGTCAGCACTACGCCACCGTCATTACTACTGCCACAGTCAGCACTACTGCCACCGTCAGCACTACTGTCCCAGTCAGCACTACTGCCACAGTCAGCACTACTGCCACAGTCAGTACTACTGCCACAGTCAGTACTTACTGCCACCGTCAGTACTACTGCCACAGTCAGCACTACTGCCACCGTCAGTACTACTGCAACAGTCAGTACTACTGTCAAAATCAGTTCTACTGCCACAGTCAGTACTACTGCCACAGTCAGTACTACTGCCACAGTCAGTACTACTGCCACAGTCAGTACTACTGCCACAGTTCAGTACTACTGCCACAGTCAGTACTACTGCCACAGTCAGTACTATCTGCCACAGTACAGTACTACTGCCACAGTCAGTACTACTGCCACAGTCCAGTACCTACTGCCACAGTCAGTACTACTGCCACAGTCAGTACTACTGCCACAGTCAGTACTACTGCCACAGTCAGTACTACTGCCACAGTCAGTACTACTGCCACAGTCAGTACTATGCCACAGTCAGTACTACTGCCACAGTCAGTACTACTGCCACAGTCAGTACTACTGCCACAGTCAGTACTACTGCCACAGTCAGACTACTGCCACAGTCAGCACTACTGCCACAGTCAGCACTACTGCCACAGTCAGCACTACTGCCAACAGTCAGCACTACTGCCACAGTCAGCACTACTGCCACAGTCAGCACTACTGCCACCGTCAGCACTACTGCCACAGTCAGAATATAATACTGCCACCGTCAGTACTACTGCCACAGTCAGTACTACTGCCACCATCAGTACTACTGCCACAGTCAGCACTAAAGCCACCGTCAGTACTACTGCCACAGTCAGCACTACTGCCACACGTCAGTTACTACTGCCACAGTCAGTACTACTGCCACAGTCAGCACTACTGCCACGTCAGCACTACTGCCACAGTCAGCAATACTGCCACAGTCAGTACTACTGCCACAGTAAGTACTACTGCCACAGTCAGCACTACTGCCACAGTCAGTACTACTGCCACAGTCAGTACTACTGCCACAGTCAGCACTACTGCCACCGTCAGCACTACTGCCACAGTCAGCACTACTGCCAGTCAGTACTACTGCCACAGTAAGTACTACTGCCACAGTCAGCACTACTGCCACCGTCAGTACTACTGCCACAGTCAGCACTACTGCCACAGTCAGTACTACTGCCACAGTCAGTACTACTGAAACAGTCAGTACTACTGCCACAGTCAGTACTACTGCCACAGTCAGTACTACTGCCACAGTCAGTACTACTGCCACAGTCAGAACTACTGCCACAGTCAGTACTACTGCCACAGTCACACCTACTGCCACAGTCAGTACTACTGCCACAGTCACACCTACTGCCACAGTCAGTACTACTGCCACAGTCAGTACTACTGCCACAGTCAGAACTACTGCCACAGTCAGAAATACTGCCACAGTCAGCACTACTGCCACAGTCAGTACTACTTTTACCGTCAGTACTACTGCCACAGTCACACCTACTGCCACAGTCAGTAATACTTTTACCGTCAGTACTACTGCCACAGTCAGGACTACTGCCACAGTCAGTACTACTGTTACCATCAGTACTACTGCCACAATAAGTACTACTGCCACAGTCAGTACTACTGCCACAGTCAGTACTACTGCCACCGTCAGTACTACTGCCACAGTCAGCACTAAAGCCACCGTCAGTACTACTGCCACAGTCAGCACTACTGCCACCGTCAGTACTACTGCCACAGTCAGTACTACTGCCACAGTCAGCACTACTGCCACCGTCAGCACTACTGCCACAGTCAGCACTACTGCCACCGTCCGCACTACTGCCACAGTCAGCACTACTGCCACAGTCAGTACTACTGCCACAGTAAGTACTACTGCCACAGTCAGCACTACTGCCACAGTCAGTACTACTGCCACAGTCAGTACTACTGCCACCGTCAGTACTACTGCCACAGTCAGCACTACTGCCACAGTCAGCACTACTGCCACAGTCAGTACTACTGCCACAGTAAGAACTACTGCCACAGTCAGTACTACTGCCACAGTCAGTACTTCTGCCACAGTCAGTACTACTGCCACCGTCAGTACTACTGCCACAGTCAGTACTACTGCCACAGTCAGTACTACTGCCACAGTCAGTACTACTGCCACAGTCAGCACTACTGCCACCGTCAGTACTACTGCCACAGTCAGCACTACTGCCACCGTCAGTACTACTGCCACAGTCAGCACTACTGCCACCGTCAGTACTACTGCCACAGTCAGCACTACTGCCACCGTCAGCACTACTGCCACAGTCAGCACTACTGCCACAGTCAGTACTACTGCCACAGTCAGTACTACTGCCACAGTCAGTACTACTGCCACCGTCAGTACTACTTCCACAGTCAGCACTACTGCCACAGTCAGTACTACTGCCACAGTCAGTACTACTGCCACCGTCAGTACTACTGCCACAGTCAGCACAACTGCCACAGTCAGTACTACTGCCACCGTCAGTACTACTGCCACAGTCAGTACTACTGCCACCGTCAGTACTACTGCCACAGTCAGCACTACTGCCACCGTCAGCACTACTGCAACAGTCAGTACTACTGCCACAGTCAGTTCTACTGCCACAGTCAGTACTACTGCCACAGTCAGTACTACTGCCACAGTCAGTACTACTGCCACAGTCAGTACTACTGCCACAGTCAGTACTACTGCCACAGTCAGTACTACTGCCACAGTCAGTACTACTGCCACAGTCAGTACTACTGCCACAGTCAGTACTACTGCCACAGTCAGTACTACTGCCACAGTCAGTACTACTGCCACAGTCAGTACTACTGCAACAGTCAGTACTACTGCCACAGTCAGTACTACTGCCACAGTCAGTACTACTGCCACAGTCAGAACTACTGCCACAGTCAGTACTACTGCCACAGTCAGTACTACTGCCACAGTCAGTACTACTGCCACAGTCAGTACTACTGCCACAGTCAGTACTACTGCCACAGTCAGTACTACTGCCACAGTCAGTACTACTGCCACAGTCAGTACTACTGCCACAGTCAGTACTACTGCCACAGTCAGTACTACTGCCACCGTCAGTACTACTGCCACAGTCAGTACTACTGCCAGAGTCAGTAATTCTGCCACCGTCAGTACTACTGCCACCGTCAGTACTACTGCCACAGTCAGTACTACTGCCACAGTCAGTACTACTGCCACAGTCAGTACTACTGCCACAGTCAGTACTACTGCCACAGTCAGTACTACTGCCACCGTCAGTACTACAACCAACGTCAGTACTACTGCCACAGTCAGTACTACTGCCACAGTCAGTACTACTGCCACAGTCAGTACTACTGCCACAGTCAGTACTACTGCCACAGTCAGTACTACTGCCACAGTCACACCTACTGCCACAGTCAGTACTACTGCCACAGTCACACCTACTGCCACAGTCAGTACTACTGCCACAGTCAGTACTACTGCCACAGTCAGAACTACTGCCACCGTCAGAACTACTGCCACAGTCAGGACTACTGCCACAGTCAGTACTACTGTTACCGTCAGTACTACTGCCACAGTAAGTACTACTGCCACAGTCAGTACTACTGCCACAGTCAGTACTACTGCCACAGTCAGTACTACTGCCACAGTCAGTACTACGGCCACAGTCAGCACTATTGCCACCGTCAGCACTACTGCCACAGTCAGCATTACTGCCACCGTCAGCACTACTGCCACAGTCAGTACTACTGCCACAGTCAGCACTACTGCCACCGTCAGCACTACTGCCACAGTCAGCACTACTGCCACAGTCAGCACTACTGCCACAGTCAGCACAACTGCCACCGTCAGCACTACTGCCACAGTCAGCACTACTGTCACAGTCAGCACTACTGCCACAGTCAGTACTACTGCCACAGTCAGTACTACTGCCACCGTCAGTACTACTGCCACAGTCAGCACTAAAGCCACCGTCAGTACTACTGCCACAGTCAGCACTAATGCCACCGTCAGTACTACTGCCACAGTCAGTACTACTGCCACAGTCAGCACTACTGCCACCGTCAGCACTACTGCCACAGTCAGCACTAATGCCACAGTCAGTACTACTGCCACAGTAAGTACTACTGCCACAGTCAGCACTACTGCCACAGTCAGTACTACTGCCACAGTCAGTACTACTGCCACCGTCAGTACTACTGCCACAGTCAGCACTACTGCCACAGTCAGCACTACTGCCACAGTCAGTACTACTGCCACAGTCAGTACTACTGCCACAGTCAGTACTACTGCCACAGTCAGTACTACTGCCACAGTCAGTACTACTGCCACCGTCAGTACTACTGCCACAGTCAGTACTACTGCCACAGTCAGTACTACTGCCACAGTCAGTACTACTGCCACAGTCAGCACTACTGCCACCGTCAGTACTACTGCCACAGTCAGCACTACTGCCACCGTCAGTACTACTGCCACAGTCAGCACTACTGCCACCGTCAGTACTACTGCCACAGTCAGCACTACTGCCACCGTCAGCACTACTGCCACAGTCAGTACTACTGCCACAGTCAGTACTACTGCCACAGTCAGTACTACTGCCACAGTCAGTACTACTGCCACCGTCAGTACTACTTCCACAGTCAGCACTACTGCCACAGTCAGTACTACTGCCACAGTCAGTACTACTGCCACCGTCAGTACTACTGCAACAGTCAGTACTACTGCCACAGTCAGTTCTACTGCCACAGTCAGTACTACTGCCACAGTCAGTACTACTGCCACAGTCAGTACTACTGCCACAGTCAGTACTACTGCCACAGTCAGTACTACTGCCACAGTCAGTACTACTGCCACAGTCAGTACTACTGCCACAGTCAGTACTACTGCCACAGTCAGTACTACTGCCACAGTCAGTACTACTGCCACAGTCAGTACTACTGCCACAGTCAGTACTACTGCCACAGTCAGTACTACTGCCACAGTCAGTACTACTGCCACAGTCAGTACTACTGCCACAGTCAGTACTACTGCCACCGTCAGTACTACTGCCACCGTCAGTACTACTGCCACAGTCAGTACTACTGCCAGAGTCAGTAATTCTGCCACCGTCAGTACTACTGCCACCGTCAGTACTACTGCCACAGTCAGTACTACTGCCACAGTCAGTACTACTGCCACAGTCAGTACTACTGCCACAGTCAGTACTACTGCCACAGTCAGTACTACTGCCACCGTCAGTACTACAACCAACGTCAGTACTACTGCCACAGTCAGTACTACTGCCACAGTCAGTACTACTGCCACAGTCAGTACTACTGCCACAGTCAGTACTACTGCCACAGTCAGTACTACTGCCACAGTCAGTACTACTGCCACAGTCAGTACTACTGCCACAGTCAGTACTACTGCCACAGTCAGTACTACTTCCACAGTCAGTACTACTTCCACAGTCAGTACTACTTCTACAGTCAGCATTACTGCCACAGTCAGTATTACTGCCACAGTCAGTACTACTGCCACAGTAAGCACTATTGCCACAGTCAGCACTACTGCCACCGTCAGGACTACTGCCACAGTCAGTACTACTGCCACAGTCAGTACTACTGCCACAGTCAGTACTACTGGCAGAGTCAGTACTACTGCCACAGTCAGTACTACTGCCACAGTCAGTACTACTGGCAGAGTCAGTACTACTGGCAGAGTCAGTACTACTGCAACAGTCAGTACTACTGCCACCGTCAGTACTACTGCCACAGTCAGTACTACTGCCACGGTCAGTACTACTGGCAAAGTCAGTACTACTGCCATAGTCAGTACTACTGGCAGAGTCAGTACTACTGCCAGAGTCAGTACTATTGCCACAGTCAGTACTACTGGAAGAGTCAGTACTACTGGTAGAGTCAGTACTACTGGCAGAGTCAGTACTACTGCCACAGTCACAACTACTGCAACAGTCACAACATCTGGCACAGTCAGTACTACTGCCACAGTCAGTACTACTGCCACGGTCAGTACTACTGCCACAGTCAGTACTACTGCCACAGTCAGTACTACTGCCACAGTCAGTACTACTTGCAGAGTCAGTACTACTGCCACAGTCAGTACTACTGGCAGAGTCAGTACTACTGCCACAGTCACAACTACTGCCAATGTCACAACTACTGCCAGAGTCAGTACTACTGCCACAGTCAGTACAACTGCCACAGTCAGTACTACTGCCACAGTCAGTACTACTGCCACAGTCAGTACTACTGCCACAGTCAGTACTACTGCCACAGTCAGTACTACTGCCACAGTCAGTACTACTGCCACAGTCAGGTTTACTGCCACAGTCAGTACTACTTGCAGAGTTAGTACTACTGCCAGAGTCAGTACTACTGGCAGAGTCAGTACTACTGGCAGAGTCAGTACTACTGGCAGAGTCAATACTACTGGCAGAGTCAGTACTACTGGCAGAGTCAGAACTACTGGCAGAGTCTGTACTACTGGCAGAGTCAGTACTACTGGCAGAGTCAGTACTACTGGCAGAGTCAGTAATACTGCCACAGTCAGTACTACTGCCACAGTCAGTACTACTGCCACAGTAAGTACTACTGCCACAGTCAGTACTACTGCCACAGTCAGTACTACTGGCACAGTCAGTACTACTGCCACAGTCAGTACTACTGCCACAGTCAGTACTACTGCCACAGTCAGTACTACTGCCACAGTCAGTACTACTGCCACAGTCAGTACTACTACCACAGACAGTACTACTGCCACATTCAATACTACTGCCACAGTCAGTACTACTGCCACAGTCAGCACTACTGCCACAGTCACACCTACTGCCACAGTCAGTACTACTGCCACAGTCAGAACTACTGCCACAGTCAGCACTACTGCCACCGTCAGGACTACTGCACAGTCAGTACTACTGTCACAGTCAGTACTACTGTTACCGTCAGTACTACTGCCACAGTAAGTACTACTGCCACAGTCAGTACTACTGCCACAATCAGTACTACTGCCACAGTCAGCACTACTGTCACAGTCAGTACTACTGTTACCGTCATTACTACTGTTACCGTCAGAACTACTGCCACAGTCAGCACTACTGCCACCGTCAGTACTACTGCCACAGTCAGCACTACTGCCACCGTCAGTACTACTGCCACAGTCAGCACTACTGCCACCGTCAGTACTACTGCCACAGTCAGCACTACTGCCGCCGTCAGCACTACTGCCACAGTCAGCACTACTGCCACAGTCAGTACTACTGCCACAGTCAGTACTACTGCCACAGTCAGTACTACTGCCACCGTCAGTACTACTGCCACAGTCAGCACTACTGCCACAGTCAGTACTACTGCCACAGTCAGTACTACTGCCACCGTCAGTACTACTGCCACAGTCAGCACTACTGCCACAGTCAGTACTACTGCCACCGTCAGTACTACTGCCACAGTCAGTACTACTGCCACCGTCAGTACTACTGCCACAGTCAGCACTACTGCCACCGTCAGTACTACTGCAACAGTCAGTACTACTGCCACAGTCAGTACTACTGCCACAGTCAGTACTACTGCCACAGTCAGTACTACTGCCACAGTCAGTACTACTGCCACAGTCAGTACTACTGCCACAGTCAGTACTACTGCCACAGTCAGTACTACTGCCACAGTCAGTTCTACTGCCACAGTCAGTACTACTGCCACAGTCAGTACTACTGCCACAGTCAGTACTACTGCCACCGTCAGTACTACTGCCACAGTCAGTACTACTGCAACAGTCAGTACTACTGCAACAGTCAGTACTACTGCCACAGTCAGTACTACTGCCACAGTCAGTACTACTGCCACAGTCAGTACTACTGCCACAGTCAGTAATTCTGCCACTGTCAGTACTACTGCCACCGTCAGTACTACTGCCACAGTCAGTACTACTGCCAGAGTCAGTAATTCTGCCACCGTCAGTACTACTGCCACCGTCAGTACTACTGCCACAGTAAGTACTACTGCCACAGTCAGTACTACTGCCACAGTCAGTACTACTGCCACAGTCAGTACTACTGCCACAGTCAGTACTACTGCCACCGTCAGTACTACAACCAACGTCAGTACTACTGCCACAGTCAGTACTACTGCCACAGTCAGTACTACTGCCACAGTCAGTACTACTGCCACAGTCAGTACTACTGCCACAGTCAGTACTACTGCCACAGTCAGTACTACTGCCACAGTCAGTACTACTGCCACAGTCAGTACTACTGCCACAGTCAGTACTACTGCCACAGTCAGTACTACTTCCACAGTCACTACTACTTCTACAGTCAGCATTACTGCCACAGTCAGTACTACTGCCACAGTCAGTACTACTGCCACAGTAAGCACTATTGCCACAGTCAGCACTACTGCCACCGTCAGGACTACTGCCACAGTCAGTACTACTGCCACAGTCAGTACTACTGCCACAGTCAGTACTACTGCCACAGTCAGTACTACTGCCACAGTCAGTACTACTGCCACAGTCAGTACTACTGCCACAGTCAGTACTACTGGCAGAGTCAGTACTACTGCCACAGTCACAACTACTGCCAATGTTACAACTACTGCCAGAGTCAGTACTACTGCCACAGTCAGTACAACTTCCACAGTCAGTACTACTGCCACAGTCAGTACTACTGCCACAGTCAGCACTGTTGCCACCGTCAGCACTACTGCCACAGTCAGCACTACTGCCACCGTCAGCACTACTGCCACAGTCAGTACTACTGCCACAGTCAGCACTACTGCCACCGTCAGCACTACTGCCACAGTCAGCACTACTGCCACAGTCAGCACTACTGCCACAGTCAGCACTACTGCCACCGTCAGCACTACTGCCACAGTCAGCACTACTGCCACAGTCAGCACTACTGCCACAGTCAGTACTACTGCCACAGTCAGTACTACTGCCACCGTCAGTACTACTGCCACAGTCAGCACTAAAGCCACCGTCAGTACTACTGCCACAGTCAGCACTAAAGCCACCGTCAGTACTACTGCCACAGTCAGCACTACTGCCACCGTCAGTACTACTGCCACAGTCAGTACTACTGCCAAAGTCAGCACTACTGCCACCGTCAGCACTACTGCCACAGTCAGCACTACTGCCACAGTCAGTACTACTGCCACAGTAAGTACTACTGCCACAGTCAGCACTACTGCCACAGTCAGTACTACTGCCACAGTCAGTACTACTGCCACCGTCAGTACTACTGCCACAGTCAGCACTACTGCCACAGTCAGCACTACAGCCACAGTCAGTACTACTGCCACAGTCAGTACTACTGCCACAGTCAGTACTACTGCCACAGTCAGTACTACTGCCACAGTCAGTACTACTGCCACCGTCAGTACTACTGCCACAGTCAGTACTTCTGCCACAGTCAGTACTACTGCCACAGTCAGTACTACTGCCACAGTCAGCACTACTGCCACGGTCAGTACTACTGCCACAGTCAGCACTACTGCCACCGTCAGTACTACTGCCACAGTCAGCACTACTGCCACCGTCAGTACTACTGCCACAGTCAGCACTACTGCCACCGTCAGCACTACTGCCACAGTCAGCACTACTGCCACAGTCAGTACTACTGCCACAGTCAGTACTACTGCCACAGTCAGTACTACTGCCACCGTCAGTACTACTTCCACCGTCAGCACTACTGCCACAGTCAGTACTACTGCCACAGTCAGTACTACTGCCACCGTCAGTACTACTGCCACAGTCAGCACTACTGCCACAGTCAGTACTACTGCCACCGTCAGTACTACTTCCACAGTCAGTACTACTGCCACCGTCAGTACTACTGCCATAGTCAGCACTACTGCCACCGTCAGTACTACTGCAACAGTCAGTACTACTGCCACAGTCAGTTCTACTGCCACAGTCAGTACTACTGCCACAGTCAGTACTACTGCCACAGTCAGTACTACTGCCACAGTCAGTACTACTGCCACAGTCAGTACTACTGCCACAGTCAGTACTACTGCCACAGTCAGTACTACTGCCACAGTCAGTACTACTGCCACAGTCAGTACTACTGCCACAGTCAGTACTACTGCCACAGTCAGTACTACTGCCACAGTCAGTACTACTGCCACAGTCAGTACTACTGCCACAGTCAGTACTACTGCCACAGTCAGTACTACTGCCACAGTCAGTACTACTGCCACAGTCAGTACTACTGCCACAGTCAGTACTACTGCCACAGTCAGTACTACTGCCACAGTCAGTAATTCTGCCACCGTCAGTACTACTGCCACCGTCAGTACTACTGCCACAGTCAGTACTACTGCCAGAGTCAGTAATTGTGCCACCGTCAGTACTACTGCCACCGTCAGTACTACTGCCACAGTCAGTACTACTGCCACAGTCAGTACTACTGCCACAGTCAGTACTACTGCCACAGTCAGTACTACTGCCACAGTCAGTACTACTGCCACCGTCAGTACTACAACCAACGTCAGTACTACTGCCACAGTCAGAACTACTGCCACAGTCAGTACTACTGCCACAGTCAGTACTACTGCCACAATCAGTACTACTGCCACAGTCAGTACTACTGCCACAGTCAGTACTACTGCCACAGTCAGTACTACTGCCACAGTCAATACTACTGCCACAGTCAGTACTACTTCCACAGTCAGTACTACTTCCACAGTCAGTACTACTTCTACAATCAGCATTACTGCCACAGTCAGTACTACTGCCACAGTCAGTACTACTGCCACAGTAAGCACTATTGCCACAGACAGCACTACTGCCACCGTCAGGACTACTGCCACAGTCAGTACTACTGCCACAGTCAGTACTACTGCCACAGTCAGTACTACTGGCAGAGTCAGAACTACTGTCACAGTCAGTACTACTGCCACAGTCAGTACTACTGGCAGAGTCAGTACTACTGGCAGAGTCAGTACTACTGCAACAGTCAGTACTACTGCCACCGTCAGTTCTACTGCCACAGTCAGTACTACTGCCACGGTCAGTACTACTGCCACAGTCAGTACTACTGGCAAAGTCAGTACTACTGCCACAGTCAGTACTACTGGCAGAGTCAGTACTACTGCCAGAGTCAGTTCTATTGCCACAGTCAGTACTACTGGAAGAGTCAGTACTACTGGTAGAGTCAGTACTACTGGCAGAGTCAGTACTACTGCCACAGTCACAAATACTGCCACAGTCACAACATCTGGCACAGTCAGTACTACTGCCACAGTCAGTACTACTGCCACGGTCAGTACTACTGCCACAGTCAGTACTACTGCCACAGTCAGTACTACTGCCACAGTCAGTACTACTTGCAGAGTCAGTACTACTGCCACAGTCAGTACTACTGGCAGAGTCAGTACTACTGCCACAGTCACAACTACTGTCAATGTCACAACTACTGCCAGAGTCAGTACTACTGCCACAGTCAGTACAACTGCCACAGTCAGTACTACTGCCACAGTCAGTACTACTGCCACAGTCAGTACTACTACCACAGTCAGTACTACTGCCACAGTCAGTACTACTGCCACAGTCAGTACTACTGCCACAGTCAGTACTACTTGCAGAGTTAGTACTATTGCCAGAGTCAGTACTACTGGCAGAGTCAGTACTACTGCCACAGTCAGTACTACTTGCAGAGTTAGTACTACTGCCAGAGTCAGTACTACTGGCAGAGTCAGTACTACTGACAGAGTCAGTACTACTGGCAGAGTCAGTACTACTGGCAGAGTCAGTACTACTGGCAGAGTCTGTACTACTGGCAGAGTCAGTACTACTGGCAGAGTCAGTACTACTGGCAGAGTCAGTAATACTGCCACAGTCAGTACTACTGCCACAGTCAGTACTACTGCCACAGTCAGTACTACTGCCACAGTCAGTACTACTGCCACAGTCAGTACTACTGCCACTGTCAGTACTACTGCCACAGTCAGTACTACTGCCACAGTCAGTACTACTGCCACAGTCAGTACTACTGCCACAGTCAGTACTACTACCACAGACAGTACTACTGCCACAAACAATACTACTGCCACAGTCAGTACTACTGCCACAGTCAGAACTACTGCCACAGTCAGCACTACTGCCACCGTCAGGACTACTGCACAGTCAGTACTACTGTCACAGTCAGTACTACTGTTACCGTCAGTACTACTGCCACAGTAAGTACTACTGCCACAGTCTGTACTACTGCCACAATCAGTACTACTGCCCCAGTCAGCACTACTGTCACAGTCAGTACTACTGTTACCGTCATTACTACTGTCACAGTCAGTACTACTGTTACCGTCATTACTACTGTTACCGTCAGAACTACTGCCACAGTCAGTACTACTGCCACAGTCAGCACTACTGCCACCGTCAGAACTACTGCCACAGTCAGCACTACTGGCACCGTCAGTACTACTGCCACAGTCAGCACTACTGCCACCGTCAGTACTACTGCCACAGTCAGCACTACTGCCGCCGTCAGCACTACAGCCACAGTCAGCACTACTGCCACAGTCAGTACTACTGCCACAGTCAGTACTACTGCTACAGTCAGTACTACTGCCACCGTCAGTACTACTGCCACAGTCAGTACTACTGCCACCGTCAGTACTACTGCCACAGTCAGCACTACTGCCACAGTCAGTACTACTGCCACAGTCAGTACTACTGCCACAGTCAGTACTACTGCCACAGTCAGTACTACTGCCACAGTCAGTACTACTTCCACAGTCAGTACTACTTCTACAGTCAGCATTACTGCCACAGTCAGTACTACTGCCACAGTCAGTACTACTGCCACAGTAAGCACTATTGCCACAGTCAGCACTACTGCCACCGTCAGGACTACTGCCACAGTCAGTACTACTGCCACAGTCAGTACTACTGCCACAGTCAGTACTACTGGCAGAGTCAGTACTACTGCCACAGTCAGTACTACTGCCACAGTCAGTACAACTGGCAGAGTCAGTACTACTGGCAGAGTCAGTACTACTGCAACAGTCAGTACTACTGCCACCGTCAGTACTACTGCCACAGTCAGTACTACTGCCACGGTCAGTACTACTGCCACAGTCAGTACTACTGGCAAAGTCAGTACTACTGCCACAGTCAGTACTACTGGCAGAGTCAGTACTTTTGCCAGAGTCAGTACTATTGCCACAGTCAGTACTACTGGAAGAGTCAGTACTACTGGCAGAGTCAGTACTACTGGCAGAGTTAGTACTACTGCCACAGTCACAACTACTGCCACAGTCACAACATCTGGCACAGTCAGTACTACTGCCAAAGTCAGTACTACTGCCACGGTCAGTACTACTGCCACAGTCAGTACTACTGCCACAGTCAGTACTACTGCCACAGTCAGTATTACTTGCAGAGTCAGTACTACTGCCACAGTCAGTACTACTGGCAGAGTCAGTACTACTGCCACAGTCACAACTACTGCCAATGTCACAACTACTGCCAGAGTCAGTACTACTGCCACAGTCAGTACAACTGCCACAGTCAGTACTACTGCCACAGTCAGTACTACTGCCACAGTCAGTACTACTGCCACAGTCAGTACTACTGCCACAGTCAGTACTACTGCCAGAGTCAGTACTACTGCCACAGTCAGTACTACCTGCAGAGTTAGTACTACTGCCAGAGTCAGTACTACTGGCAGAGTCAGTACTACTGGCAGAGTCAGTACTACTGGCAGAGTCTGTACTACTGGCAGAGTCAGTACTACTGGCAGAGTCAGTACTACTGGAAGAGTCAGTACTACTGCCACAGTCAGTACTACTGCCACAGTCAGTACTACAGCCACAGTCAGTACTACTGCCACAGTCAGTACTACTGCCACAGTCAGTACTACTGCCACAGTCAGTACTACTGCCACAGTCAGTACTACTGCCACAGTCAGTACTACTGCCACAGTCAATACTACTGCCACAGTCAGTACTACTGCCACAGTCAGTACTACTGCCACAGTCAGTACTACTACCACAGACAGTATTACTGCCACCGTCAATACTACTGCCACAGTCAGTACTACTGCCACAGTCAATACTACTGCCACAGTCAGTACTACTGCCACAGTCAGCACTACTGCCACAGTCACACCTACTGCCACAGTCAGTACTACTGCCACAGTCAGAACTACTGCCACAGTCAGCACTACTGCCACCGTCAGGACTACTGCACAGTCAGTACTACTCTCACAGTCAGTACTACTGTTACCGTCAGTACTACTGCCACAGTAAGTACTACTGCCACAGTCAGTACTACTGCCACAGTCAGCACTACTGTCACAGTCAGCACTACTGTCACAGTCAGTACTACTGTTACCGTCATTACTACTGTTACCGTCAGAACTACTGCCACAGTCAGTACTACTGCCACAGTCAGCACTACTGCCACAGTCAGTACTACTGCCACAATCAGTACTACTGCAACAGTCAGTACTACTGCCACAGTCAGTACTACTGCCACAGTCAGTACTACTGCCACAGTCAGTACTACTGCCACAGTCAGTACTACTGCCACAGTCAGTACTACTGCCACAGTCAGTACTACTGCCACAGTCAGTACTACTGCCACAGTCAGTACTACTGCCACAGTCAGTACTACTGCCACAATCAGTACTACTGCAACAGTCAGTACTACTGCCACAGTCAGTACTACTGCCACAGTCAATACTACTGCCACAGTCAATACTTCTGCCACAGTCAGTACTACTGATACAGTCAGTACTACTGCCACAGACAGTGCTACTGCCACAGTCAGTACTACTGCCACAGTCAGCACTACTGCCACCGTCAGTACTACTGCCACAGTCAGTACTACTGATACAGTCAGTACTACTGCCACAGACAGTGCTACTGCCACAGTCAGTACTACTGCCACAGTCACACCTACTGCCACAGTGAGTACTACTGCCACAGTCAGTACTACTGCCACAGTTAGCACTACTGCCACAGTCAGCACTACTGCCACAGTCAGAACTTCTGTTACCGTCAGTAATACTGCCACAGTAAGTACAACTGCCACAGTCAGTACTACTGCCACAATTAGTACTTTTTCCACAGTCAGTACTACTGCCACAGTCAGTACTACTGCCACAGTCAGTACTACTGCCACAGTCAGTACTACTGCCACAATTAGTACTTTTTCCACAGTCAGTACTACTGCGACAGTCAGTACTACTGTTACCGTCAGTACTACTATTATCGTCAGAACTACTACCACTGTCAGAACTACTGCCACAGTCTGTACTACTGCCACAGTCAGCACTACTGCCACAGTCAGCACTACTGCCATAGTCAGTACTACTGTCACAGTCAGTACTACTGTTACAGTCAGTGCTACTGCCACAGTCAGTACTACTGCCACCGTCAGTACTACTGCCACAGTCAGTACTACTGCCACAGTCAGTACTACTGGCACAGTCAGTACTACTGCCACAATCAGTACTACTGCCACAGTCAGGACTTCTGCCACTGTCAGCCCTACTGCCACCGTCAGTACTACTGCCACAGTCAGTACTACTGCCACAGTCAGTACTACTGCCACAGTCAGTACTACTGGCACAGTCAGTACTACTGCCACAGTCAGCACTACTGCCACCGTCAGTACTACTGTAACAGTCAGTACTACTTCCACAGTCAGTACTACTTCTACAGTCAGCATTACTGCCACAGTCAGTACTACTGCCACAGTCAGTAATACTGCCACAGTCAGTAATACTGCCACAGTCAGTACTACTGCCACCGTCAGTACTACTGCCACAGTCAGTACTACTGCCACAGTCAGTACTACTGCCACAGTCAGCCATACTGCCACAGTCAGTAATACTGCCACAGTCAGTACTACTGCCACAGTCAGTAATACTGCCACAGTCAGTAATACTGCCACCGTCAGTACTACTGCCACAGTCAGTACTACTGCCACAGTCAGTACTACTGCCACCGTCAGTACTACTGCCACAGTCAGTACTACTGCCACCGTCAGTACTACTGCCACAGTCAGTACTACTGCCACAGTCAGTAATACTGCCACAGTCAGTAATACAGCCACAGTCAGTACTACTGCCACAGTCAGAAATACTGCCACAGTCAGTACTACTGCCACAGTCAGTAATACTGCCACAGTCAGTAATACTGCCACAGTCAGTAATACTGCCACAGTCAGTAATACTGCCACCGTCAGTACTACTGCCACAGTCAGTACTACTGCCACAGTCAGTACTACTGCCACAGTCAGCCCTACTGCCACAGTCAGTAATACTGCCACAGTCAGTACTACTGCCACCGTCAGTACTACTGCCACAGTCAGTACTACTGCCACCGTCAGTACTACTGCCACAGTCAGTACTACTGCCACAGTCAGTAATACTGCCACAGTCAGTAATACTGCCACAGTCAGTACTACTGCCACAGTCAGTAATACTGCCACAGTCAGTAATACTGCCACAGTCAGTAATACTGCCACAGTCAGTAATACTGGCACCGTCAGTACTACTGCCACAGTCAGTACTTCTGCCACAGTCAGTACTACTGCCACAGTCAGCCCTACTGCCACAGTCAGTAATACTGCCACAGTCAGTACTACTGCCACCGTCAGTACTACTGCCACAGTCAGTACTACTGCCACCGTCAGTACTACTGCCACAGTCAGCCCTACTGCCACAGTCAGTAATACTGCCACAGTCAGTAATACTGCCACAGTCAGTACTACTGCCACAGTCAGTAATACTGCCACAGTCAGTAATACTGCCACAGTCAGTAATACTGCCACAGTCAGTAATACTGCCACCGTCAGTACTACTGCCACAGTCAGTACTACTGCCACAGTCAGTACTACTGCCACAGTCAGCCCTACTGCCACAGTCAGTAATACTGCCACAGTCAGTACTACTGCCACCGTCAGTACTACTGCCACAGTCAGTACTACTGCCACCGTCAGTACTACTGCCACAGTCAGTACTACTGCCACAGTCAGTAATACTGCCACAGTCAGTAATACTGCCACAGTCAGTACTACTGCCACAGTCAGTAATACTGCCACAGTCAGTACTACTGCCACAGTCAGTAATACTGCCACAGTCAGTAATACTGCCACAGTCAGTAATACTGCCACAGTCAGTAATACTGCCACCGTCAGTACTACTGCCACAGTCAGTACTACTGCCACAGTCAGTACTACTGCCACAGTCAGCCCTACTGCCACAGTCAGTAATACTGCCACAGTCAGTACTACTGCCACAGTCAGTAATACTGCCACAGTCAGTAATACTGCCACCGTCAGTACTACTGCCACAGTCAGTACTACTGCCACAGTCAGTACTACTGCCACAGTCAGTACTACTCCCACAGTCAGTAATACTGCCACAGTCAGTAATACTGCCACCGTCAGAACTACTGCCACAGTCAGTACTACTGCCACAGTCAGTACTACTGCCACCGTCAGTACTACTGCCACAGTCAATACAACTGCCACCGTCAGTACTACTGCCACAGTCAGTACTACTGCCACAGTCAGTAATACTGCCACAGTCAGTAATACTTCCACAGTCAGTACTACTGCCACAGTCAGTACTACTGCCACCGTCAGTACTACTGTTACCGTCAGTACTACTGCCACCGTCAGTACTACTGCCACCGTCAGTACTACTGCCACAGTCAGTACTACTGCCACAGTCAGTAATACTGCCACAGTCAGTACTACTGCCACAGTCAGTACTACTGCCACAGTCTGCAGTCTGCAGTCTGCAGATATAGCTCCGTTGCACAAGGGGGGGGAGTAAAGCCTTGGCAAAAAATTATAGGCCAGTTGCACTAACATCACACATAATAAAAGTGTTTGAAAGAGTGATTAGGAATCAAATTTCTAGTTTTATGGAAAACAATGAATTGCACAATCCAGGACAACATGGATTTAGAGCGGGAAGATCCTGTCTGTCACAGTTACTCAACCACTATGACAAAATCACAGAAGCCCTAGAAGAAAAGCAAAATGCAGATGTTGTATACACAGACTTTGCAAAGGCGTTCGACAAATGTGACCATGGGGTGATAGCTCACAAAATGAGGTCAATGGGAATAACTGGAAAAGTAGGACGCTGGATACTCAATTTCCTGTCGAACAGAACACAAAGAGTAACAGTCAATCAGATAAAATCGAGTCCAAGCGATGTTAAAAGCTCTGTACCTCAAGGTACAGTCCTTGCACCGCTACTGTTCCTTATTCTCATATCTGATATAGACAAAAATACACGCCACAGCTTCGTGTCGTCCTTTGCAGATGACACAAAAATCAGCATGAAAATTACCTCTGCTGAAGACATTGAAAAACTACAAGCAGATGTCAACAAAGTTTTTGATTGGGCAGCAGAAAATAACATGATGTTTAACAGTGATAAATTTCAGGTACTCAGGTACGGCAAAAATGAGGATCTGAAACATAATACAGGGTACAAAACACAATCGAATCTTCCCATAGTAGGAAAACAGCATGTCAAGGATTTGGGAATAATGATGTCCGACGATCTAACGTTTAGGGAGCATAACCAAGCAAATATCGCGTCAGCCAGAAAAATGATCGGATGGATTACGAGAACTTTCAAATCCAGGGATCCCATCACAATGGTTGTACTCTTCAAGTCACTTGTGCTGTCCCGTCTCGAGTACTGCTCAGTACTCACTTCCCCCTTCAGAGCAGGAGAGATTGCTGAAATAGAGGGAATACAGAGAACATATACGGCACGCATAGACGAGATAAAACACCTAAATTATTGGGATCGTCTCAAAGCTCTCCAAATGTACTCTCTAGAAAGGAGACGAGAGAGATACCAAATAATATACACCTGGAAAATACTGGAGGGTCAGGTCCCAAATCTACACAGTAAAATAACAACGTACTGGAGTGAACGATATGGAAGAAAATGCAAGATTGAACCTGTGAAGAGCAGAGGTGTCATAGGCACAATCAGAGAACACTGTATAAACATCAGGGGTCCGCGGTTGTTCAACGTCCTCCCAGCGAGCATAAGAAATATTGCCGGAACAACCGTGGACATCTTCAAGAGAAAACTGGACGGTTTTCTAAGAGAAGTTCCGGATCAGCCGGGCTGTGGTGGGTACGTGGCCCTGCGGGCCGCTCCAAGCAACAGCCTGGTGGACCAAACTCTCACAAGTCGAGCCTGGCCTCGGGCCGGGCTTGGGGAGTAGAAGAACTCCCAGAACCCCATCAACCAGGTATCAACCAGTCAGTACTACTGCCACAGTCAGTAATACTGCCACAGTCAGTACTACTGCCACCGTCAGTACTACTGCCACAGTCAGTAATACTGCCACCGTCAGTACTACTGCCAAAGTCAGTACTACTGCCACAGTCAGCACTACTGCCACAGTCAGTACTACTGCCACAGTCAGCACTACTGCCACAGTCAGTACTACTTCTACAGTCAGCATTACTGCCACAGTCAGTACTACTGCCACAGTCAGTACTACTGCCACAGTCAGCATTACTGCCACAGTCAGTACTACTGCCACAGTCAGTACTACTGCCACAGTCAGTACTACTTCTACAGTCAGCATTACTGCCACAGTCAGTACTACTGCCACAGTCAGTACAACTGCCACAGTCAGTACTACTTCTACAGTCAGCATTACTGCCACAGTCAGTACTACTGCCACAGTCAGTACTACTGCCACAGTCAGTACTACTGCCACAGTCAGTAATACTGCCACCGTCAGTACTACTGCAACCGTCAGTACTACTGCCACAGTAAGTACTACTGCCACAGTCAGTACTACTGCCACAGTCAGTACTACTGCCACAGTCAGTACTACTGCCACCGTCAGTACTACAACCAACGTCAGTACTACTGCCACAGTCAGTACTACTGCCACAGTCAGTACTACTGCCACAGTCAGTACTACTGCCACAGTCAGTACTACTGCCACAGTCAGTACTACTGCCACAGTCAGTACTACTGCCACAGTCAGTACTACTGCCACAGTCAGTACTACTTCCACAGTCAGTACTACTTCTACAGTCAGCATTACTGCCACAGTCAGTACTACTGCCACAGTCAGTACTACTGCCACAGTAAGCACTATTGCCACAGTCAGCACTACTGCCACCGTCAGGACTACTGCCACAGTCAGTACTACTGCCACAGTCAGTACTACTGCCACAGTCAGTACTACTGGCAGAGTCAGTACTACTGCAACAGTCAGTACTACTGCCACCGTCAGTACTACTGCCACAGTCAGTACTACTGCCACGGTCAGTACTACTGCCACAGTCAGTACTACTGGCAGAGTCAGTACTACTGCCAGAGTCAGTACTATTGCCACAGTCAGTACTACTGGAAGAGTCAGTACTACTGGCAGAGTCAGTACTACTGGCAGAGTCAGTACTACTGCCACAGTCACAACTACTGCCACAGTCACAACATCTGGCACAGTCAGTACTACTGCCACAGTCAGTACTACTGCCACGGTCAGTACTACTGCCACAGTCAGTACTACTGCCACAGTCAGTACTACTGCCACAGTCAGTACTACTTGCAGAGTCAGTACTACTGCCACAGTCAGTACTACTGGCAGAGTCAGTACTACTGCCACAGTCACAACTACTGCCAATGTCACAACTACTGCCAGAGTCAGTACTACTGCCACAGTCAGTACAACTGCCACAGTCAGTACTACTGCCACAGTCAGTACTACTGCCACAGTCAGTACTACTGCCACAGTCAGTACAACTGCCACAGTCAGTACTACTGCCACAGTCAGTACTACTGCCACAGTCAGTACTACTGCCACAGTCAGTACTACTGCCACAGTCAGTACTACTGCCACAGTCAGTACTACTTGCAGAGTTAGTACTACTGCCAGAGTCAGTACTACTGGCAGAGTTAGTACTACTGGCAGAGTCAGTACTACTGGCAGAGTCAGTACTACTGGCAGAGTCAGTACTACTGGCAGAGTCAGTACTACTGGCAGAGTCTGTACTACTGGCAGAGTCAGTACTACTGGCAGAGTCAGTACTACTGGCAGAGTCAGTACTACTGCCACAGTCAGTACTACTGCCACAGTCAGTACTACTGCCACAGTCAGTACTACTGCCACAGTCAGTACTACTGCCACAGTCAGTACTACTGCCACAGTCAGTACTACTGCCACAGTCAGTACTACTGCCACAGTCAGTAATACTGCCACAGTCAGTACTACTGCCACAGTCAGTACTACTGCCACAGTCTGCAGTCTGCAGTCTGCAGATATAGCTCCGTTGCACAAGGGGGGGGAGTAAAGCCTTGGCAAAAAATTATAGGCCAGTTGCACTAACATCACACATAATAAAAGTGTTTGAAAGAGTGATTAGGAATCAAATTTCTAGTTTTATGGAAAACAATGAATTGCACAATCCAGGACAACATGGATTTAGAGCGGGAAGATCCTGTCTGTCACAGTTACTCAACCACTATGACAAAATCACAGAAGCCCTAGAAGAAAAGCAAAATGCAGATGTTGTATACACAGACTTTGCAAAGGCGTTCGACAAATGTGACCATGGGGTGATAGCTCACAAAATGAGGTCAATGGGAATAACTGGAAAAGTAGGACGCTGGATACTCAATTTCCTGTCGAACAGAACACAAAGAGTAACAGTCAATCAGATAAAATCGAGTCCAAGCGATGTTAAAAGCTCTGTACCTCAAGGTACAGTCCTTGCACCGCTACTGTTCCTTATTCTCATATCTGATATAGACAAAAATACACGCCACAGCTTCGTGTCGTCCTTTGCAGATGACACAAAAATCAGCATGAAAATTACCTCTGCTGAAGACATTGAAAAACTACAAGCAGATGTCAACAAAGTTTTTGATTGGGCAGCAGAAAATAACATGATGTTTAACAGTGATAAATTTCAGGTACTCAGGTACGGCAAAAATGAGGATCTGAAACATAATACAGGGTACAAAACACAATCGAATCTTCCCATAGTAGGAAAACAGCATGTCAAGGATTTGGGAATAATGATGTCCGACGATCTAACGTTTAGGGAGCATAACCAAGCAAATATCGCGTCAACCAGAAAAATGATCGGATGGATTACGAGAACTTTCAAATCCAGGGATCCCATCACAATGGTTGTACTCTTCAAGTCACTTGTGCTGTCCCGTCTCGAGTACTGCTCAGTACTCACTTCCCCCTTCAGAGCAGGAGAGATTGCTGAAATAGAGGGAATACAGAGAACATATACGGCACGCATAGACGAGATAAAACACCTAAATTATTGGGATCGTCTCAAAGCTCTCCAAATGTACTCTCTAGAAAGGAGACGAGAGAGATACCAAATAATATACACCTGGAAAATACTGGAGGGTCAGGTCCCAAATCTACACAGTAAAATAACAACGTACTGGAGTGAACGATATGGAAGAAAATGCAAGATTGAACCTGTGAAGAGCAGAGGTGTCATAGGCACAATCAGAGAACACTGTATAAACATCAGGGGTCCGCGGTTGTTCAACGTCCTCCCAGCGAGCATAAGAAATATTGCCGGAACAACCGTGGACATCTTCAAGAGAAAACTGGACGGTTTTCTAAGAGAAGTTCCGGATCAGCCGGGCTGTGGTGGGTACGTGGCCCTGCGGGCCGCTCCAAGCAACAGCCTGGTGGACCAAACTCTCACAAGTCGAGCCTGGCCTCGGGCCGGGCTTGGGGAGTAGAAGAACTCCCAGAACCCCATCAACCAGGTATCAACCAGTCAGTACTACTGCCACAGTCAGTAATACTGCCACAGTCAGTACTACTGCCACCGTCAGTACTACTGCCACAGTCAGTAATACTGCCACCGTCAGTACTACTGCCAAAGTCAGTACTACTGCCACAGTCAGCACTACTGCCACAGTCAGTACTACTGCCACAGTCAGCACTACTGCCACAGTCAGTACTACTTCTACAGTCAGCATTACTGCCACAGTCAGTACTACTGCCACAGTCAGTACTACTGCCACAGTCAGCATTACTGCCACAGTCAGTACTACTGCCACAGTCAGTACTACTGCCACAGTCAGTACTACTTCTACAGTCAGCATTACTGCCACAGTCAGTACTACTGCCACAGTCAGTACTACTGCCACAGTCAGTACTACTTCTACAGTCAGCATTACTGCCACAGTCAGTACTACTGCCACAGTCAGTACTACTGCCACAGTCAGTACTACTGCCACAGTCAGTAATACTGCCACCGTCAGTACTACTGCAACCGTCAGTACTACTGCCACAGTAAGTACTACTGCCACAGTCAGTACTACTGCCACAGTCAGTACTACTGCCACAGTCAGTACTACTGCCACCGTCAGTACTACAACCAACGTCAGTACTACTGCCACAGTCAGTACTACTGCCACAGTCAGTACTACTGCCACAGTCAGTACTACTGCCACAGTCAGTACTACTGCCACAGTCAGTACTACTGCCACAGTCAGTACTACTGCCACAGTCAGTACTACTGCCACAGTCAGTACTACTTCCACAGTCAGTACTACTTCTACAGTCAGCATTACTGCCACAGTCAGTACTACTGCCACAGTCAGTACTACTGCCACAGTAAGCACTATTGCCACAGTCAGCACTACTGCCACCGTCAGGACTACTGCCACAGTCAGTACTACTGCCACAGTCAGTACTACTGCCACAGTCAGTACTACTGGCAGAGTCAGTACTACTGCAACAGTCAGTACTACTGCCACCGTCAGTACTACTGCCACAGTCAGTACTACTACCACGGTCAGTACTACTGCCACAGTCAGTACTACTGGCAAAGTCAGTACTACTGCCACAGTCAGTACTACTGGCAGAGTCAGTACTACTGCCAGAGTCAGTACTATTGCCACAGTCAGTACTACTGGAAGAGTCAGTACTACTGGCAGAGTCAGTACTACTGGCAGAGTCAGTACTACTGCCACAGTCACAACTACTGCCACAGTCACAACATCTGGCACAGTCAGTACTACTGCCACAGTCAGTACTACTGCCACGGTCAGTACTACTGCCACAGTCAGTACTACTGCCACAGTCAGTACTACTGCCACAGTCAGTACTACTTGCAGAGTCAGTACTACTGCCAAAGTCAGTACTACTGGCAGAGTCAGTACTACTGCCACAGTCACAACTACTGCCAATGTCACAACTACTGCCAGAGTCAGTACTACTGCCACAGTCAGTACAACTGCCACAGTCAGTACTACTGCCACAGTCAGTACTACTGCCACAGTCAGTACTACTGCCACAGTCAGTACTACTGCCACAGTCAGTACTACTGCCACAGTCAGTACTACTTACAGAGTTAGTACTACTGCCAGAGTCAGTACTACTGGCAGAGTTAGTACTACTGGCAGAGTCAGTACTACTGGCAGAGTCAGTACTACTGGCAGAGTCAGTACTACTGGCAGAGTCAGTACTACTGGCAGAGTCTGTACTACTGGCAGAGTCAGTACTACTGGCAGAGTCAGTACTACTGGCAGAGTCAGTACTACTGCCACAGTCAGTACTACTGCCACAGTCAGTACTACTGCCACAGTCAGTACTACTGCCACAGTCAGTACTACTGCCACAGTCAGTACTACTGCCACAGTCAGTACTACTGCCACAATCAGTACTACTGCCACAGTCAGTACTACTGCCACAGTCAGTACTACTGCCACAGTCAGTACTTCTGCCACAGTCAATACTACTGCCACAGTCAGTACTACTGCCACAGTCAGTACTACTGCCACAGTCAGTACTACTACCACAGACAGCACTACTGCCACAGTCAATACTACTGCCACAGTCAGTACTACTGCCACAGTCAGCACTACTGCCACAGTCACACCTACTGCCACAGTCAGTACTACTGCCACAGTCAGAACTACTGCCACAGTCAGCACTACTGCCACCGTCAGGACTACTGCACAGTCAGTACTACTGTCACAGTCAGTACTACTGTTACCGTCAGTACTACTGCCACAGTAAGTACTACTGCCACAGTCAGTACTACTGCCACAGTCAGTACAACTGCCACAATCAGTACTACTGCCACAGTCAGCACTACTGTTACAGTCAGTACTACTGTTACCGTCATTACTACTGTTACCGTCAGAACTACTGCCACAGTCAGTACTACTGCCACAGTCAGCACTACTGCCACAGTCAGTACTACTGCCACAATCAGTACTACTGCAACAGTTAGCACTACTGCCACAGTCAGCACTACTGCCACAGTCAGTACTACTGTTACCGTCAATACTACTGCCACAGTCAGTACTACTGATACCGTCAGTACTACTGTTACCGTCAGTACTACTGATACCGTCAGAACTACTGCCACAGTCAGCACTACTGCCACAGTCAGTACTACTGCCACAGTCAGTACTACTGACAGAGTCAGTACTACTGCCACAATCACTACTACTGCCACAGTCAGTACTACTGCCACAGTCAGTACTACTGCCACAGTCAATACTACTGCCACAGTCAATACTACTGCCACAGTCAGTACTACTGATACAGTCAGTACTACTGCCACAGACAGTGCTACTGCCACAGTCAGTACTACTGCCACAGTCAGCACTACTGCCACCGTCAGTACTACTGCCACAGTCAGTACTACTGATACAGTCAGTACTACTGCCACAGTGCGACTGCCACAGTCAGTACTACTGCCACAGTCACACCTACTGCCACAGTCACACCTACTGCCACAGTCACACCTACTGCCACGGTGAGTACTACTGCCACAGTCAGTACTACTGCCACAGTTAGCACTACTGCCACAGTCAGCACTACTGCCACAGTCAGAACTTCTGTTACCGTCAGTAATACTGCCACAGTAAGTACAACTGCCACAGTCAGTACTACTGCCACAATTAGTACTTTTTCCACAGTCAGTACTACTGCCACAGTCAGTACTACTGCCACAGTCAGTACTACTGCCACAATTAGTACTTTTTCCACAGTCAGTACTACTGCAACAGTCAGTGCTACTGTTACCGTCAGTACTACTATTATCGTCAGAACTACTACCACTGTCAGAACTACTGCCACAGTCTGTACTACTGCCACAGTCAGCACTACTGCCACAGTCAGCACTACTGCCATAGTCAGTACTACTGTCACAGTCAGTACTACTGTTACCGTCAGTGCTACTGCCACAGTCAGTACTACTGCCACCGTCAGTACTACTGCCACAGTCAGTACTACTGCCACAGTCAGTACTACTGGCACAGTCAGTACTACTGCCACAATCAGTACTACTGCCACAGTCAGGACTTCTGCCACTGTCAGCCCTACTGATACCGTCAGTACTACTGCCACAGTCAGTACTACTGCCACAGTCAGTACTACTTCCACAGTCAGTACTACTTCTACAGTCAGCATTACTGCCACAGTCAGTACTACTGCCACAGTCAGTAATACTGCCACAGTCAGTAATACTGCCACAGTCAGTACTACTGCCACCGTCAGTACTACTGCCACAGTCAGTACTACTGCCACAGTCAGTAATACTGCCACAGTCAGCCATACTGCCACAGTCAGTAATACTGCCACAGTCAGTACTACTGCCACAGTCAGTAATACTGCCACAGTCAGTAATACTGCCACCGTCAGTACTACTGCCACAGTCAGTACTACTGCCACAGTCAGTACTACTGCCACCGTCAGTACTACTGCCACAGTCAGTACTACTGCCACCGTCAGTACTACTGCCACAGTCAGTACTACTGCCACAGTCAGTAATACTGCCACAGTCAGTAATACTGCCACAGTCAGTACTACTGCCACAGTCAGTAATACTGCCACAGTCAGTACTACTGCCACAGTCAGTACTACTGCCACAGTCAGTTATACTGCCACAGTCAGTTATACTGCCACCGTCAGTACTACTGCCACAGTCAGTACTACTGCCACAGTCAGTACTACTGCCACAGTAAGCCCAACTGCCACAGTCAGTAATACTGCCACAGTCAGTACTACTGCCACAGTCAGTAATACTGCCACAGTCAGTAATACTGCCACCGTCAGTACTACTGCCACAGTCAGTACTACTGCCACAGTCAGTACTACTGCCACCGTCAGTACTACTGCCACCGTCAGTACTACTGTTACCGTCAGTACTACTGCCACAGTCAGTACTACTGTCACAGTCAGTACTACTGCCACAGTCAGTACTACTGCCACCGTCAGTACTACTGCCACAGTCAGTACAACTGCCACAGTCAGTACTACTGCCTCCGTCAGTACTACTGCCACAGTCAGTACAACTGCCACCGTCAGTACTACTGCCACAGTCAGTACTACTGCCACAGTCAGTAATACTGCCACAGTCAGTAATACTGCCACAGTCAGTACTACTGCCACAGTCAGTACTACTGCTACCGTCAGTACTACTGTTACCGTCAGTACTACTGCCACCGTCAGTACTACTGCCACCGTCAGTACTACTGCCACAGTCAGTACTACTGCCACAGTCAGTAATACTGCCACAGTCAGTACTACTGCCACAGTCAGTACTACTGCCACAGTCAGTACTACTGCCACAGTCAGTAATACTGCCACCGTCAGTACTACTGCCACCGCCAGTACTACTGCCACAGTCAGTACTACTGCCACAGTCAGTAATACTGCCACCGTCAGTACTACTGCCAAAGTCAGTACTACTGCCACAGTCAGCACTACTGCCACAGTCAGTACTACTGCCACAGTCAGCACTACTGCCACAGTCAGTACTACTTTTACAGTCAGCATTACTGCCACAGTCAGTACTACTGCCACAGTCAGTACTACTGCCACAGTCAGCATTACTGCCACAGTCAGTACTACTGCCACAGTCAGGACTACTGCCACAGTCAGTACTACTTCTACAGTCAGCATTACTGTCACAGTCAGTACTACTGCTACAGTCAGTACTACTGCCACAGTCAGTACTACTTCTACAGTCAGCATTACTGCCACAGTCAGTACTACTGCCACAGTCAGTACTACTGCAACAGTCAGTACTACTGCCACAGTCAGTAATACTGCCACCGTCAGTACTACTGCAACCGTCAGTACTACTGCCACCGTCAGTACTACTGCCACAGTCAGTACTACTGCCACAGTAAGCACTATTGCCACAGTCAGCACTATTGCCACAGTCAGGACTACTGCCACCGTCAGTACTACTGCCACAGTCAGTACTACTGCCACCGTCAGTACTACTGCCACAGTCAGTACTACTGCCACAGTCGGTACTACTGCCACAGTCAGTACTACTGCCACAGTCGGTACTACTGCCAGAGTAAGCACTATTGCTACAGTCAGTACTACTGCCACAGTCAGCACTACTGCCACCGTCAGCACTACTGCCACCGTCAGTACTACTGCCACAGTCTGTACTACTGCCACAGTCAGCACTACTGCCACAGTCAGCACTACTGCCATAGTCAGTACTACTGTCACAGTCAGTACTACTGTTACCGTCAGTGCTACTGCCACAGTCAGTACTACTGCCACCGTCAGTACTACTGCCACAGTCAGTACTACTGCCACAGTCAGTACTACTGGCACAGTCAGTACTACTGCCACAATCAGTACTACTGCCACAGTCAGGACTTCTGCCACTGTCAGCCCTACTGATACCGTCAGTACTACTGCCACAGTCAGTACTACTGCCACAGTCAGTACTACTTCCACAGTCAGTACTACTTCTACAGTCAGCATTACTGCCACAGTCAGTACTACTGCCACAGTCAGTAATACTGCCACAGTCAGTAATACTGCCACAGTCAGTACTACTGCCACCGTCAGTACTACTGCCACAGTCAGTACTACTGCCACAGTCAGTAATACTGCCACAGTCAGCCATACTGCCACAGTCAGTAATACTGCCACAGTCAGTACTACTGCCACAGTCAGTAATACTGCCACAGTCAGTAATACTGTCACCGTCAGTACTACTGCCACAGTCAGTACTACTGCCACAGTCAGTACTACTGCCACCGTCAGTACTACTGCCACAGTCAGTACTACTGCCACCGTCAGTACTACTGCCACAGTCAGTACTACTGCCACAGTCAGTAATACTGCCACAGTCAGTAATACTGCCACAGTCAGTACTACTGCCACAGTCAGTAATACTGCCACAGTCAGTACTACTGCCACAGTCAGTACTACTGCCACAGTCAGTTATACTGCCACAGTCAGTAATACTGCCACCGTCAGTACTACTGCCACAGTCAGTACTACTGCCACAGTCAGTACTACTGCCACAGTAAGCCCAACTGCCACAGTCAGTAATACTGCCACAGTCAGTACTACTGCCACAGTCAGTAATACTGCCACAGTCAGTAATACTGCCACCGTCAGTACTACTGCCACAGTCAGTACTACTGCCACAGTCAGTACTACTGCCACCGTCAGTACTACTGTTACCGTCAGTACTACTGCCACAGTCAGTACTACTGCCACAGTCAGTACTACTGCCACAGTCAGTACTACTGCCACCGTCAGTACTACTGCCACAGTCAGTACAACTGCCACAGTCAGTACTACTGCCTCCGTCAGTACTACTGCCACAGTCAGTACAACTGCCACCGTCAGTACTACTGCCACAGTCAGTACTACTGCCACAGTCAGTAATACTGCCACAGTCAGTAATACTGCCACAGTCAGTACTACTGCCACAGTCAGTACTACTGCTACCGTCAGTACTACTGTTACCGTCAGTACTACTGCCACCGTCAGTACTACTGCCACCGTCAGTACTACTGCCACAGTCAGTACTACTGCCACAGTCAGTACTACTGCCACAGTCAGTACTACTGCCACAGTCAGTACTACTGCCACAGTCAGTAATACTGCCACCGTCAGTACTACTGCCACCGCCAGTACTACTGCCACAGTCAGTACTACTGCCACAGTCAGTAATACTGCCACCGTCAGTACTACTGCCAAAGTCAGTACTACTGCCACAGTCAGCACTACTGCCACAGTCAGTACTACTGCCACAGTCAGCACTACTGCCACAGTCAGTACTACTTCTACAGTCAGCATTACTGCCACAGTCAGTACTACTGCCACAGTCAGTACTACTGCCACAGTCAGCATTACTGCCACAGTCAGTACTACTGCCACAGTCAGGACTACTGCCACAGTCAGTACTACTTCTACAGTCAGCATTACTGTCACAGTCAGTACTACAGCCACAGTCAGTACTACTGCCACAGTCAGTACTACTTCTACAGTCAGCATTACTGCCACAGTCAGTACTACTGCCACAGTCAGTACTACTGCAACAGTCAGTACTACTAACACAGTCAGTAATACTGCCACCGTCAGTACTACTGCAACCGTCAGTACTACTGCCACCGTCAGTACTACTGCCACAGTCAGTACTACTGCCACCGTCAGTACTACTGCCACAGTCAGTACTACTGCCACAGTCGGTACTACTGCCAGAGTAGGCACTATTGCCACAGTCAGTACTACTGCCACAGTCAGCACTACTGCCACCGTCAGCACTACTGCCACCGTCAGTACTACTGCCACCGTCAGTAATACTGCCACCGTCAGTACTACTGCCACAGTCAGTACTACTGCCACAGTCAGTACTACTGCCACAGTCAGTACTACTGCCACAGTCAGTACTACTGCCACAGTCAGTACTACTGCCACAGTCAGTACTACTGCCACCGTCAGGACTACTGCCACAGTCAGTACTACTGCCACAGTCAGTACTACTGCCACAGTCAGTACTATTGCCACAGTCAGTACAACTGCCACAGTCAGTACTACTGCCACAGTCAGTACTATTTCCACAGTCAGTAGTACTGCCACAGTCAGAACTACTGCCACCGTCAGTACTACTGCCACGGTCAGCACTACTGCCACAGTCAGTACTTCTGCCACAGTCAGTACTACTGCTACAGCCAGTACTACTGCCACAGTCAGTACTACTGCCACAGTCAGTACTACTGCCACAGTCTGTGCTACTGTCACAGTCAGTACTACTGTCACTGTCAGTACTACTGCCACAGTCAGTACTACTGCCACAGTCAGTACTACTTTCACAGTCAGTACTACTGTTACCGTCAGTACTACTGCCACAGTAAATACTACTGCCACAGTCAGTACTACTGCCACAGTCAGTACTACTGCTGCAGTCAGTACTACTGCCACAGTCAGTACTGCTGCCACAGTCAGTACTACTGCCACAATCAGTACTACTGCCACAGTCAGCACTACTGCCACAGTCAGCACTACTGCCACAGTCAGTACTACTGTTACCGTCAATACTACTGCCCCAGTCAGTACTACTGTTACCGTCAGTACTACTGCCACAGTCAGTACTACTGCCACAGTCAGTACTACTGCCACAGTCAGTACTACTGCCACAGTCAGCACTACTGCCACAATCAGTACTACTGCCACAGTCAGTACTACTGCCACAGTCAGTACTACTGCCACAGTCAGTACTACTTCTACAATCAGCATTACTGCCACAGTCAGTACTACTGCCACAGTCAGTACTACTGCCACAGTCAGTACTACTGCCACAGTCAGTAATACTGCCACCGTCAGTACTACTGCCACCGTCAGTACTACTGCCACCGTCAGTACTACTGCCACAGTCAGTACTACTGCCACAGTAAGCACTATTGCCACAGTCAGCACTATTGCCACAGTCAGGACTACTGCCACCGTCAGTACTACTGCCACAGTCAGTACAACTGCCACAGTCAGTACTACTGCCACCGTCAGTACTGCTGCCACAGTCAGTACTACTGCCACAGTCAGTAATACTGCCACAGTAAGCACTATTGCCACAGTCAGTACTACTGCCACAGTCAGCACTACTGCCACAGTCAGCACTACTGCCACCGTCAGTACTACTGGTACCGTCAGTACTACTGCCACCGTCAGTACTACTGCCACAGTCAGTACTACTGCCACAGTCAGTACTACTGCCACAGTCAGTACTACTGGCACAGTCAGTACTACTGCCACAGTCAGTACTACTGCCACAGTCAGTACTACTGCCACAGTCAGTACTACTGCCACAGTCAGTACTACTGCCACAGTCAGTACTACTGCCACAGTCAGTACTACTGCCACAGTCAGTACTACTGCCACAGTAAGCACTATTGCCACAGTCAGCACTACTGCCACCGTCAGTACTACTGCCACAGTCAGTACTACTGCCACAGTCAGTACTACTGCCACAGTCAGTACTACTGGCACAGTCAGTACTACTTCCACAGTCAGTACTACTGCCACCGTCAGGACTACTGCCACAGTCAGTACTACTGCCACAGTCAGTACTACTGCCACAGTCAGTACTACTGCCACAGTCAGTACTACTGCCACAGTCAGTACTACTGCCACAATTAGTACTTTTTCCACAGTCAGTACTACTGCGACAGTCAGTACTACTGTTACCGTCAGTACTACTATTATCGTCAGAACTACTACCACTGTCAGAACTACTGCCACAGTCTGTACTACTGCCACAGTCAGCACTACTGCCACAATCAGCACTACTGCCACCGTCAGTACTACTGCCACAGTCAGTACTACTGCCACAGTCAGTACTACTGGCACAGTCAGTACTACTGCCACAGTCAGTACTACTGCCACAGTCAGTAATACTGCCACCGTCAGTACTACTGCCACCGCCAGTACTACTGCCACAGTCAGTACTACTGCCACAGTCAGTACTACTGCCACAGTCAGTACTACTGCCACAGTCAGTACTACTGCCACAGTCAGTACTACTGGCACAGTCAGTACTACTGCCACAGTCAGCACTACTGCCACCGTCAGTACTACTGCAACAGTCAATACTACTGCCACAGTCAGTACTACTGCCACAGTCAGTACTACTGCTACAGTCAGTACTACTGCCACAGTCAG
>NW_027190376.1:0-40958 GCF_040958095.1 Procambarus clarkii | reverse complement strand
AAAACACATTGTTTTTTATCATTTGTATTGGAAACAACATTGTCATATGTCTTTTCTTGGAACTAAATAATACGAAACCTCGCTCTATGATTTGAAGTTAAAATCCTCAAATATGGTTATATAGTGACTTTTTTCACGTTTTTCATGTAGTTTGATATTACGTAAATATATTCATTTTTACCAATATTTCGATACTATTTCATGTAGTATCACGATTTGGCCTTCAAATCTCAGAATTTCGCATAATAATGCATTTTAAGCAAGTTTTCTTGCATTTTGTTTCGTACGAAAAATCATCGAATTTAGCAATATTTTACCGTTTATCATCTCCTTTTCCTTCATGTGATTTAAACAAAATATCATCGAATTAGGCAATATTTTGCCGTTTTCCACGTTTTTGTGAATTTTCCGTCCATGGTATTAATTCATATATATATACGATAAAAATGATGCAAACACATAATTGATTAGATAATAACCTTAAATACTTCATTTTCAATCATCTATTTGTTTCTCGTTAAAATACTGAGTAAGATATTGAAAAGGGGAGAAGTTCGGTTTTTATTGCATATATCGACGTTTCAGCCGGATTAGAGCGGTTTTACGTGTACATCTTCCATCGTTAATATAAACGGAAAATCAAGAACATTATAGTTAATTCTAATGAAAACACATTGTTTTTTATCATTTGTATTGGAAACAACATTGTCATATGTCTTTTCTTGGAACTAAATAATACGAAACCTCGCTCTATGATTTGAAGTTAAAATCCTCAAATATGGTTATATTGTGACTTTTTTCACGTTTTTCATGTAGTTTGATATTACGTAAATATATTCATTTTTACCAATATTTCGATACTATTTTATGTAGTATCACGATATGTGATTTGGCCTTCAAATCTCAGAATTTCGCATAATATTGCATTTTAAGCAAGTTTTCTTGCATTTTGTTTCGTACGAAAAATCATCGAATATAGCAATATTTTGACGTTTATCATCTCCATTTCCTTCATGTGATTTAAACAAAATATCATCGAATTAGGCAATATTTTGCCGTTTTCCACGTTTTTGTGAATTTTCCGTCCATGGGTTTTAATTCATATATATACGATAAAAATGATGCAAACACATAATTGATTAGATAATAACCTTAAATACTTCATTTTCAATCATCTATTTGTTTCTCGTTAAAATACTGAGTAAGATATTGAAAAGGGGAGAAGTTCGGTTTTTATTGCATATATCGACGTTTCAGCCGGATTAGAGCGGTTTTACATGTACATCTTCCATCGTTAATATAAACGGAAAATCAAGAACATTATAGTTAATTCTAATGAAAACACATTGTTTTTTATCATTTGTATTGGAAACAACATTGTCATATGTCTTTTCTTGGATCTAAATATTACGAAACCTCGCTCTATAATTTGAAGTTAAAATCCTCAAATATGGTTATATAGTGACTTTTTTCACGTTTTTCATGTAGTTTGATATTACGTAAATATATTCATTTTTACCAATATTTCGATACTATTTCATGTAGTATCACGATATGTGATTTGGCCTTCAAATCTCAGAATTTCGCATAATATTGCATTTTAAGCAAGTTTTCTTGCATTTTGTTTCGTACGAAAAATCATCGAATATAGCAATATTTTGACGTTTATCATCTCCTTTTCCTTCATGTGATTTAAACAAAATATCATCGAATTAGGCAATATTTTGCCGTTTTCCACGTTTTTGTGAATTTTCAGTCCATGGGTTTTAATTCATATATATATACGATAAAAATGATGCAAACACATAATTGATTAGATAATAACCTTAAATACTTCATTTTCAATCATCTATTTGTTTCTCGTTAAAATACTGAGTAAGATATTGAAAAGGGGAGAAGTTCGGTTTTTATTGCATATATCGACGTTTCAGCCGGATTAGAGCGGTTTTACGTGTACATCTTCCATCGTTAATATAAACGGAAAATCAAGAACATTATAGTTAATTCTAATGAAAACACATTGTTTTTTATCATTTGTATTGGAAACAACATTGTCATATGTCTTTTATTGGATCTAAATAATACGAAACCTCGCTCTATGATTTGAAGTTAAAATCCACAAATATGGTTATATATTGACTTTTTTCACGTTTTTCATGTAGTTTGATATTACGTAAATATATTCATTTTTACCAATATTTCGATACTATTTCATGTAGTATCACGATATGTGATTTGGCCTTCAAATCTCAGAATTTCGCATAATATTGCATTTTAAGCAAGTTTTCTTGCATTTTGTTTCGTACGAAAAATCATCGAATATAGCAATATTTTGACGTTTATCATCTCCTTTTCCTTCATGTGATTTAAACAAAATATCATCGAATTAGGCAATATTTTGCCGTTTTCCACGTTCTTGTGAATTTTCAGTCCATGGGTTTTAATTCATATATATACGATAAAAATGATGCAAACACATAATTGATGAGATAATAACCTTAAATACTTCATTTTCAATCATTTATTTGTTTCTCGTTAAAATACTGAGTAAGATATTGAAAAGGGGAGAAGTTCGGTTTTTATTGCATATATCGACGTTTCAGCCGGATTAAAGCGGTTTTACGTGTACATCTTCCCTCGTTAATATAAACGGAAAATCAAGAACATTATAGTTAATTCTAATGAAAACACATTGTTTTTTATCATTTGTATTGGAAACAACATTGTCATATGTCTTTTCTTGGAACTAAATAATACGAAACCTCGCTCTATGATTTGAAGTTAAAATCCTCAAATATGGTTATATAGTGACTTTTTTCACGTTTTTCATGTAGTTTGATATTACGTAAATATATTCATTTTTACCAATATTTCGATACTATTTCATGTAGTATCACGATTTGGCCTTCAAATCTCAGAATTTCGCATAATATTGCATTTTAAGCAAGTTTTCTTGCATTTTGCTTAGTACGAAAAATCATCGAATTTAGCAATATTTTAACGTTTATCATCTCCTTTTCCTTCATGTGATTTAAACAAAATATCATAGAATTAGGCAATATTTTGCCGTTTTCCACGTTTTTGTGAATTTTCCGTCCATGGTATTAATTCATATATATATACGATAAAAATGATGCAAACACATAATTGATTAGATAATAACCTTAAATACTTCATTTTCAATCATCTATTTGTTTCTCGTTAAAATACTGAGTAAGATATTGAAAAGGGGAGAAGTTCGGTTTTTATTGCATATATCGACGTTTCAGCCGGATTAGAGCGGTTTTACGTGTACATCTTCCATCGTTAATATAAACGGAAAATCAAGAACATTATAGTTAATTCTAATGAAAACACATTGTTTTTTATCATTTGTATTGGAAACAACATTGTCATATGTCTTTTCTTGGAACTAAATAATACGAAACCTCGCTCTATGATTTGAAGTTAAAATCCTCAAATATGGTTATATTGTGACTTTTTTCACGTTTTTCATGTAGTTTGATATTACGTAAATATATTCATTTTTACCAATATTTCGATACTATTTTATGTAGTATCACGATATGTGATTTGGCCTTCAAATCTCAGAATTTCGCATAATATTGCATTTTAAGCAAGTTTTCTTGCATTTTGTTTCGTACGAAAAATCATCGAATATAGCAATATGTTGACGTTTATCATCTCCATTTCCTTCATGTGATATAAACAAAATATCATCGAATTAGGCAATATTTTGCCGTTTTCCACGTTTTTGTGAATTTTCCGTCCATGGGTTTTAATTCATATATATACGATAAAAATGATGCAAACACATAATTGATTAGATAATAACCTTAAATACTTCATTTTCAATCATCTATTTGTTTCTCGTTAAAATACTGAGTAAGATATTGAAAAGGGGAGAAGTTCGGTTTTTATTGCATATATCGACGTTTCAGCCGGATTAGAGCGGTTTTACGTGTACATCTTTCATCGTTAATATAAACGGAAAATCAAGAACATTATAGTTAATTCTAATGAAAACACATTGTTTTTTATCATTTGTATTGGAAACAACATTGTCATATGTCTTTTCTTGGATCTAAATATTACGAAACCTCGCTCTATAATTTGAAGTTAAAATCCTCAAATATGGTTATATAGTGACTTTTTTCACGTTTTTCATGTAGTTTGATATTACGTAAATATATTCATTTTTACCAATATTTCGATACTATTTCATGTAGTATCACGATATGTGATTTGGCCTTCAAATCTCAGAATTTCGCATAATATTGCATTTTAAGCAAGTTTTCTTGCATTTTGTTTCGTACGAAAAATCATCGAATATAGCAATATTTTGACGTTTATCATCTCCTTTTCCTTCATGTGATTTAAACAAAATATCATCGAATTAGGCAATATTTTGCCGTTTTCCACGTTTTTGTGAATTTTCAGTCCATGGGTTTTAATTCATATATATATACGATAAAAATGATGCAAACACATAATTGATTAGATAATAACCTTAAATACTTCATTTTCAATCATCTATTTGTTTCTCGTTAAAATACTGAGTAAGATATTGAAAAGGGGAGAAGTTCGGTTTTTATTGCATATATCGACGTTTCAGCCGGATTAGAGCGGTTTTACGTGTACATCTTCCATCGTTAATATAAACGGAAAATCAAGAACATTATAGTTAATTCTAATGAAAACACATTGTTTTTTATCATTTGTATTGGAAACAACATTGTCATATGTCTTTTCTTGGATCTAAATAATACGAAACCTCGCTCTATGATTTGAAGTTAAAATCCTCAAATATGGTTATATAGTGACTTTTTTCACGTTTTTCATGTAGTTTGATATTACGTAAATATATTCATTTTTACCAATATTTCGATACTATTTCATGTAGTATCACGATATGTGATTTGGCCTTCAAATCTCAGAATTTCGCATAATATTGCATTTTAAGCAAGTTTTCTTGCATTTTGTTTCGTACGAAAAATCATCGACTATAGCAATATTTTGACGTTTATCATCTCCTTTTCCTTCATGTGATTTAAACAAAATATCATCGAATTAGGCAATATTTTGCCGTTTTCCACGTTTTTGTGAATTTTCCGTCCATGGGTTTTAATTCATATATATACGATAAAAATAATGCAAACACATAATTGATTAGATAATAACCTTAAATACTTCATTTTCAATCATCTATTTGTTTCTCGTTAAAATACTGAGTAAGATATTGAAAAGGGGAGAAGTTCGGTTTTTATTGCATATATCGACGTTTCAGCCGGATTAGAGCGGTTTTACGTGTACATCTTCCATCGTTAATATAAACGGAAAATCAAGAACATTATAGTTAATTCTAATGAAAACACATTGTTTTTTATCATTTGTATTGGAAACAACATTGTCATATGTCTTTTCTTGGATCTAAATAATACGAAACCTCGCTCTATAATTTGAAGTTAAAATCCTCAAATATGGTTATATAGTGACTTTTTTCACGTTTTTCATGTAGTTTGATATTACGTAAATATATTCATTTTTACCAATATTTCGATACTATTTCATGTAGTATCACGATATGTGATTTGGCCTTCAAATCTCAGAATTTCGCATAATATTGCATTTTAAGCAAGTTTTCTTGCATTTTGTTTCGTACGAAAAATCATCGAATATAGCAATATTTTGACGTTTATCATCTCCTTTTCCTTCATGTGATTTAAACAAAATATCATCGAATTAGGCAATATTTTGCCGTTTTCCACGTTTTTGTGAATTTTCCGTCCATGGGTTTTAATTCATATATATACGATAAAAATGATGCAAACATATAATTGATTAGATAATAACCTTAAATACTTCATTTTCAATCATCTATTTGTTTCTCGTTAAAATACTGAGTAAGATATTGAAAAGGGGAGAAGTTCGGTTTTTATTGCATATATCGACGTTTCAGCCGGATTAGAGCGGTTTTACGTGTACATCTTCCATCGTTAATATAAACGGAAAATCAAGAACATTATAGTTAATTCTAATGAAAACACATTGTTTTTTATCATTTGTATTGGAAACAACATTGTCATATGTCTTTTCTTGGATCTAAATATTACGAAACCTCGCTCTATAATTTGAAGTTAAAATCCTCAAATATGGTTATATAGTGACTTTTTTCACGTTTTTCATGTAGTTTGATATTACGTAAATATATTCATTTTTACCAATATTTCGATACTATTTCATGTAGTATCACGATATGTGATTTGGCCTTCAAATCTCAGAATTTCGCATAATATTGCATTTTAAGCAAGTTTTCTTGCATTTTGTTTCGTACGAAAAATCATCGAATATAGCAATATTTTGACGTTTATCATCTCCTTTTCCTTCATGTGATTTAAACAAAATATCATCGAATTAGGCAATATTTTGCCGTTTTCCACGTTTTTGTGAATTTTCCGTCCATGGGTTTTAATTCATATATATACGATAAAAATGATGCAAACACATAATTGATTAGATAATAACCTTAAATACTTCATTTTCAATCATCTATTTGTTTCTCGTTAAAATACTGAGTAAGATATTGAAAAGGGGAGAAGTTCGGTTTTTATTGCATATATCGACGTTTCAGCCGGATTAGAGCGGTTTTACGTGTACATCTTCCATCGTTAATATAAACGGAAAATCAAGAACATTATAGTTAATTCTAATGAAAACACATTGTTTTTTATCATTTGTATTGGAAACAACATTGTCATATGTCTTTTCTTGGATCTAAATAATACGAAACCTCGCTCTATAATTTGAGGTTAAAATCCTCAAATATGGTTATATAGTGACTTTTTTCACGTTTTTCATGTAGTTTGATATTACGTAAATATATTCATTTTTACCAATATTTCGATACTATTTCATGTAGTATCACGATATGTGATTTGGCCTTCAAATCTCAGAATTTCGCATAATATTGCAATTTAAGCAAGTTTTCTTGCATTTTGTTTCGTACGAAAAATCATCGAATATAGCAATATTTTGACGTTTATCATCTCCTTTTCCTTCATGTGATTTAAACAAAATATCATCGAATTAGGCAATATTTTGCCGTTTTCCACGTTTTTGTGAATTTTCCGTCCATGGGTTTTAATTCATATATATACGATAAAAATGATGCAAACATATAATTGATTAGATAATAACCTTAAATACTTCATTTTCAATCATCTATTTGTTTCTCGTTAAAATACTGAGTAAGATATTGAAAAGGGGAGAAGTTCGGTTTTTATTGCATATATCGACGTTTCAGCCGGATTAGAGCGGTTTTACGTGTACATCTTCCATCGTTAATATAAACGGAAAATCAAGAACATTATAGTTAATTCTAATGAAAACACATTGTTTTTTATCATTTGTATTGGAAACAACATTGTCATATGTCTTTTCTTGGATCTAAATATTACGAAACCTCGCTCTATAATTTGAAGTTAAAATCCTCAAATATGGTTATATAGTGACTTTTTTCACGTTTTTCATGTAGTTTGATATTACGTAAATATATTCATTTTTACCAATATTTCGATACTATTTCATGTAGTATCACGATATGTGATTTGGCCTTCAAATCTCAGAATTTCGCATAATATTGCATTTTAAGCAAGTTTTCTTGCATTTTGTTTCGTACGAAAAATCATCGAATATAGCAATATTTTGACGTTTATCATCTCCTTTTCCTTCATGTGATTTAAACAAAATATCATCGAATTAGGCAATATTTTGCCGTTTTCCACGTTTTTGTGAATTTTCAGTCCATGGGTTTTAATTCATATATATATACGATAAAAATGATGCAAACACATAATTGATTAGATAATAACCTTAAATACTTCATTTTCAATCATCTATTTGTTTCTCGATAAAATACTGAGTAAGATATTGAAAAGGGGAGAAGTTCGGTTTTTATTGCATATATCGACGTTTCAGCCGGATTAGAGCGGTTTTACGTGTACATCTTCCATCGTTAATATAAACGGAAAATCAAGAACATTATAGTTAATTCTAATGAAAACACATTGTTTTTTATCATTTGTATTGGAAACAACATTGTCATATGTCTTTTCTTGGATCTAAATAATACGAAACCTCGCTCTATAATTTGAAGTTAAAATCCTCAAATATGGTTATATAGTGAATTTTTCACGTTTTTCATGTAGTTTGATATTACGTAAATATATTCATTTTTACCAATATTTCGATACTATTTCATGTAGTATCACGATATGTGATTTGGCCTTCAAATCTCAGAATTTCGGATAATATTGCATTTTAAGCAAGTTTTCTTGCATTTTGTTTCGTACGAAAAATCATCGAATATAGCAATATTTTGACGTTTATCATCTCCTTTTCCTTCATGTGATTTAAACAAAATATCATCGAATTAGGCAATATTTTGCCGTTTTCCACGTTTTTGTGAATTTTCAGTCCATGGGTTTTAATTCATATATATATACGATAAAAATGATGCAAACACATAATTGATTAGATAATAACCTTAAATACTTCATTTTCAATCATTTATTTGTTTCTCGTTAAAATACTGAGTAAGATATTGAAAAGGGGAGAAGTTCGGTTTTTATTGCATATATCGACGTTTCAGCCGGATTAAAGCGGTTTTACGTGTACATCTTCCCTCGTTAATATAAACGGAAAATCAAGAACATTATAGTTAATTCTAATGAAAACACATTGTTTTTTATCATTTGTATTGGAAACAACATTGTCATATGTCTTTTCTTGGAACTAAATAATACGAAACCTCGCTCTATGATTTGAAGTTAAAATCCTCAAATATGGTTATATAGTGACTTTTTTCACGTTTTTCATGTAGTTTGATATTACGTAAATATATTCATTTTTACCAATATTTCGATACTATTTCATGTAGTATCACGATTTGGCCTTCAAATCTCAGAATTTCGCATAATATTGCATTTTAAGCAAGTTTTCTTGCATTTTGCTTAGTACGAAAAATCATCGAATTTAGCAATATTTTAACGTTTATCATCTCCTTTTCCTTCATGTGATTTAAACAAAATATCATAGAATTAGGCAATATTTTGCCGTTTTCCACGTTTTTGTGAATTTTCCGTCCATGGGTATTAATTCATATATATATACGATAAAAATGATGCAAACACATAATTGATTAGATAATAACCTTAAATACTTCATTTTCAATCATCTATTTGTTTCTCGTTAAAATACTGAGTAAGATATTGAAAAGGGGAGAAGTTCGGTTTTTATTGCATATATCGACGTTTCAGCCGGATTAGAGCGGTTTTACGTGTACATCTTCCATCGTTAATATAAACGGAAAATCAAGAACATTATAGTTAATTCTAATGAAAACACATTGTTTTTTATCATTTGTATTGGAAACAACATTGTCATATGTCTTTTCTTGGAACTAAATAATACGAAACCTCGCTCTATGATTTGAAGTTAAAATCCTCAAATATGGTTATATTGTGACTTTTTTCACGTTTTTCATGTAGTTTGATATTACGTAAATATATTCATTTTTACCAATATTTCGATACTATTTCATGTAGTATCACGATATGTGATTTGGCCTTCAAATCTCAGAATTCCGCATAATATTGCATTTTAAGCAAGTTTTCTTGCATTTTGTTTCGTACGAAAAATCATCGAATATAGCAATATTTTGACGTTTATCATCTCCTTTTCCTTCATGTGATTTAAACAAAATATCATCGAATTAGGCAATATTTTGCCGTTTTCCACGTTTTTGTGAATTTTCCGTCCATGGGTTTTAATTCATATATATACGATAAAAATGATGCAAACACATAATTGATTAGATAATAACCTTAAATACTTCATTTTCAATCATCTATTTGTTTCTCGTTAAAATACTGAGTAAGATATTGAAAAGGGGAGAAGTTCGGTTTTTATTGCATATATCGACGTTTCAGCCGGATTAGAGCGGTTTTACGTGTACATCTTCCATCGTTAATATAAACGGAAAATCAAGAACATTATAGTTAATTCTAATGAAAACACATTGTTTTTTATCATTTGTATTGGAAACAACATTGTCATATGTCTTTTCTTGGATCTAAATATTACGAAACCTCGCTCTATAATTTGAAGTTAAAATCCTCAAATATGGTTATATAGTGACTTTTTTCACGTTTTTCATGTAGTTTGATATTACGTAAATATATTCATTTTTACCAATATTTCGATACTATTTCATGTAGTATCACGATATGTGATTTGGCCTTCAAATCTCAGAATTTCGCATAATATTGCATTTTAAGCAAGTTTTCTTGCATTTTGTTTCGTACGAAAAATCATCGAATATAGCAATATTTTGACGTTTATCATCTCCTTTTCCTTCATGTGATTTAAACAAAATATCATCGAATTAGGCAATATTTTGCCGTTTTCCACGTTTTTTGTGAATTTTCAGTCCATGGGTTTTAATTCATATATATATACGATAAAAATGATGCAAACACATAATTGATTAGATAATAACCTTAAATACTTCATTTTCAATCATCTATTTGTTTCTCGTTAAAATACTGAGTAAGATATTGAAAAGGGGAGAAGTTCGGTTTTTATTGAATATATCGACGTTTCAGCCGGATTAGAGCGGTTTTACGTGTACATCTTCCATCATTAATATAAACGGAAAATCAAGAACATTATAGTTAATTCTAATGAAAACACATTGTTTTTTATCATTTGTATTGGAAACAACATTGTCATATGTCTTTTCTTGGATCTAAATAATACGAAACCTCGCTCTATGATTTGAAGTTAAAATTCTCAAATATGGTTATATAGTGACTTTTTTCACGTTTTTCATGTAGTTTGATATTACGTAAATATATTCATTTTTACCAATATTTCGATACTATTTCATGTAGTATCACGATATGTGATTTGGCCTTCAAATCTCAGAATTTCGCATAATATTGCATTTTAAGCAAGTTTTCTTGCATTTTGTTTCGTACGAAAAATCATCGAATATAGCAATATTTTGACGTTTATCATCTCCTTTTCCTTCATGTGATTTAAACAAAATATCATCGAATTAGGCAATATTTTGCCGTTTTCCACGTTTTTGTGAATTTTCAGTCCATGGGTTTTAATTCATATATATATACGATAAAAATGATGCAAACACATAATTGATTAGATAATAACCTTAAATACTTCATTTTCAATCATCTATTTGTTTCTCGTTAAAATACTGAGTAAGATATTGAAAAGGGGAGAAGTTCGGTTTTTATTGCATATATCGACGTTTCAGCCGGATTAGAGCGGTTTTACGTGTACATCTTCCATCGTTAATATAAACGGAAAATCAAGAACATTATAGTTAATTCTAATGAAAACACATTGTTTTTTATCATTTGTATTGGAAACAACATTGTCATATGTCTTTTCTTGGAACTAAATAATACGAAACCTCGCTCTATGATTTGAAGTTAAAATCCTCAAATATGGTTATATTGTGACTTTTTTCACGTTTTTCATGTAGTTTGATATTACGTAAATATATTCATTTTTACCAATATTTCGATACTATTTCATGTAGTATCACGATATGTGATTTGGCCTTCAAATCTCAGAATTCCGCATAATATTGCATTTTAAGCAAGTTTTCTTGCATTTTGTTTCGTACGAAAAATCATCGAATATAGCAATATTTTGACGTTTATCATCTCCTTTTCCTTCATGTGATTTAAACAAAATATCATCGAATTAGGCAATATTTTGCCGTTTTCCACGTTTTTGTGAATTTTCCGTCCATGGGTTTTAATTCATATATATACGATAAAAATGATGCAAACACATAATTGATTAGATAATAACCTTAAATACTTCATTTTCAATCATCTATTTGTTTCTCGTTAAAATACTGAGTAAGATATTGAAAAGGGGAGAAGTTCGGTTTTTATTGCATATATCGACGTTTCAGCCGGATTAGAGCGGTTTTACGTGTACATCTTCCATCGTTAATATAAACGGAAAATCAAGAACATTATAGTTAATTCTAATGAAAACACATTGTTTTTTATCATTTGTATTGGAAACAACATTGTCATATGTCTTTTCTTGGATCTAAATATTACGAAACCTCGCTCTATAATTTGAAGTTAAAATCCTCAAATATGGTTATATAGTGACTTTTTTCACGTTTTTCATGTAGTTTGATATTACGTAAATATATTCATTTTTACCAATATTTCGATACTATTTCATGTAGTATCACGATATGTGATTTGGCCTTCAAATCTCAGAATTTCGCATAATATTGCATTTTAAGCAAGTTTTCTTGCATTTTGTTTCGTACGAAAAATCATCGAATATAGCAATATTTTGACGTTTATCATCTCCTTTTCCTTCATGTGATTTAAACAAAATATCATCGAATTAGGCAATATTTTGCCGTTTTCCACGTTTTTTGTGAATTTTCAGTCCATGGGTTTTAATTCATATATATATACGATAAAAATGATGCAAACACATAATTGATTAGATAATAACCTTAAATACTTCATTTTCAATCATCTATTTGTTTCTCGTTAAAATACTGAGTAAGATATTGAAAAGGGGAGAAGTTCGGTTTTTATTGAATATATCGACGTTTCAGCCGGATTAGAGCGGTTTTACGTGTACATCTTCCATCATTAATATAAACGGAAAATCAAGAACATTATAGTTAATTCTAATGAAAACACATTGTTTTTTATCATTTGTATTGGAAACAACATTGTCATATGTCTTTTCTTGGATCTAAATAATACGAAACCTCGCTCTATGATTTGAAGTTAAAATTCTCAAATATGGTTATATAGTGACTTTTTTCACGTTTTTCATGTAGTTTGATATTACGTAAATATATTCATTTTTACCAATATTTCGATACTATTTCATGTAGTATCACGATATGTGATTTGGCCTTCAAATCTCAGAATTTCGCATAATATTGCATTTTAAGCAAGTTTTCTTGCATTTTGTTTCGTACGAAAAATCATCGAATATAGCAATATTTTGACGTTTATCATCTCCTTTTCCTTCATGTGATTTAAACAAAATATCATCGAATTAGGCAATATTTTGCCGTTTTCCACGTTTTTGTGAATTTTCAGTCCATGGGTTTTAATTCATATATATATACGATAAAAATGATGCAAACACATAATTGATTAGATAATAACCTTAAATACTTCATTTTCAATCATCTATTTGTTTCTCGTTAAAATACTGAGTAAGATATTGAAAAGGGGAGAAGTTCGGTTTTTATTGCATATATCGACGTTTCAGCCGGATTAGAGCGGTTTTACGTGTACATCTTCCATCATTAATATAAACGGAAAATCAAGAACATTATAGTTAATTCTAATGAAAACACATTGTTTTTTATCATTTGTATTGGAAACAACATTGTCATATGTCTTTTCTTGGATCTAAATAATACGAAACCTCGCTCTATGATTTGAAGTTAAAATTCTCAAATATGGTTATATAGTGACTTTTTTCACGTTTTTCATGTAGTTTGATATTACGTAAATATATTCATTTTTACCAATATTTCGATACTATTTCATGTAGTATCACGATTTGGCCTTCAAATCTTAGAATTTCGCATAATATTGCATTTTAAGCAAGTTTTCTTGCATTTTGCTTAGTACGAAAAATCATCGAATTTAGCAATATTTTAACGTTTATCCTTTTCCTTCATGTGATTTAAACAAAATATCATAGAATTAGGCAATATTTTGCCGTTTTCCACGTTTTTGTGAATTTTCCGTCCATGGGTATTAATTCATATATATATACGATAAAAATGATGCAAACACATAATTGATTAGATAATAACCTTAAATACTTCATTTTCAATCATCTATTTGTTTCTCGTTAAAATACTTAGTAAGATATTGAAAAGGGGAGAAGTTCGGTTTTTATTGCATATATCGACGTTTCAGCCGGATTAGAGCGGTTTTACGTGTACATCTTCCATCGTTAATATAAACGGAAAATCAAGAACATTATAGTTAATTCTAATGAAAACACATTGTTTTTTATCATTTGTATTGGAAACAACATTGTCATATGTCTTTTCTTGGAACTAAATAATACGAAACCTCGCTCTATGATTTGAAGTTAAAATCCTCAAATATGGTTATATTGTGACTTTTTTCACGTTTTTCATGTAGTTTGATATTACGTAAATATATTCATTTTTACCAATATTTCGATACTATTTTATGTAGTATCACGATATGTGATTTGGCCTTCAAATCTCAGAATTTCGCATAATATTGCATTTTAAGCAAGTTTTCTTGCATTTTGTTTCGTACGAAAAATCATCGAATATAGCAATATTTTGACGTTTATCATCTCCTTTTCCTTCATGTGATTTAAACAAAATATCATCGAATTAGGCAATATTTTGCCGTTTTCCACGTTTTTGTGAATTTTCCGTCCATGGGTTTTAATTCATATATATACGATAAAAATGATGCAAACACATAATTGATTAGATAATAACCTTAAATACTTCATTTTCAATCATCTATTTGTTTCTCGTTAAAATACTGAGTAAGATATTGAAAAGGGGAGAAGTTCGGTTTTTATTGCATATATCGACGTTTCAGCCGGATTAGAGCGGTTTTACGTGTACATCTTCCATCGTTAATATAAACGGAAAATCAAGAACATTATAGTTAATTCTAATGAAAACACATTGTTTTTTATCATTTGTATTGGAAACAACATTGTCATATGTCTTTTCTTGGATCTAAATAATACGAAACCTCGCTCTATAATTTGAAGTTAAAATCCTCAAATATGGTTATATAGTGACTTTTTTCACGTTTTTCATGTAGTTTGATATTACGTAAATATATTCATTTTTACCAATATTTCGATACTATTTCATGTAGTATCACGATATGTGATTTGGCCTTCAAATCTCAGAATTTCGCATAATATTGTATTTTTAGCAAGTTTTCTTGCATTTTGTTTCGTACGAAAAATCATCGAATATAGCAATATTTTGACGTTTATCATCTCCTTTTCCTTCATGTGATTTAAACAAAATATCATCGAATTAGGCAATATTTTGCCGTTTTCCACGTTTTTGTGAATTTTCAGTCCATGGGTTTTAATTCATATATATATACGATAAAAATGATGCAAACACATAATTGATTAGATAATAACCTTAAATACTTCATTTTCAATCATCTATTTGTTTCTCGTTAAAATACTGAGTAAGATATTGAAAAGGGGAGAAGTTCGGTTTTTATTGCATATATCGACGTTTCAGCCGGATTAGAGCGGTTTTACGTGTACATCTTCCATCGTTAATATAAACGGAAAATCAAGAACATTATAGTTAATTCTAATGAAAACACATTGTTTTTTATCATTTGTATTGGAAACAACATTGTCATATGTCTTTTCTTGGAACTAAATAATACGAAACCTCGCTCTATGATTTGAAGTTAAAATCCTCAAATATGGTTATATTGTGACTTTTTTCACGTTTTTCATGAAAACATCTATATTACGTAAATATATTCATTTTTACCAATATTTCGATACTATTTTATGTAGTATCACGATATGTGATTTGGCCTTCAAATCTCAGAATTTCGCATAATATTGCATTTTAAGCAAGTTTTCTTGCATTTTGTTTCGTACGAAAAATCATCGAATATAGCAATATTTTGACGTTTATCATCTCCTTTTCCTTCATGTGATTTAAACAAAATATCATCGAATTAGGCAATATTTTGCCGTTTTCCACGTTTTTGTGAATTTTCCGTCCATGGGTTTTAATTCATATATATACGATAAAAATGATGCAAACACATAATTGATTAGATAATAACCTTAAATACTTCATTTTCAATCATCTATTTGTTTCTCGTTAAAATACTGAGTAAGATATTGAAAAGGGGAGAAGTTCGGTTTTTATTGCATATATCGACGTTTCAGCCGGATTAGAGCGGTTTTACGTGTACATCTTCCATCGTTAATATAAACGGAAAATCAAGAACATTATAGTTAATTCTAATGAAAACACATTGTTTTTTATCATTTGTATTGGAAACAACATTGTCATATGTCTTTTCTTGGATCTAAATATTACGAAACCTCGCTCTATAATTTGAAGTTAAAATCCTCATATATGGTTATATAGTGACTTTTTTCACGTTTTTCATGTAGTTTGATATTACGTAAATATATCATTTTTACTGTTGGATATTTCCAACATCGAATACAACATTGTTGTATTCTCATTACTTATTACTAATCATATTAATATTGTAGTAAGTAAAATTAACAACTCGTAGAATTCTCCTGTACTAATAATTCATCTGTGCATTAGGCTAGAATTCTCACGTCATCTAACGCTAGTATTGTGTCAGATTTCTTTACAGTAAAACACATTATATACAATTTGTGTGAGAATTAAATACGATTCTCCATAATTAAAGCATTCTGTATGACAACTGATTGCAGACGAATTGTTCTCTAACTAAAAGCCGAATAGAGCGTTAGAATTATACCGTCTACCTCGCGATAGTGTTAACGTCATCAATGAATGCCATGGGGAGACATTAATTCCTCTCCCTTATATATTTACTATTCTAAAATAGTTAAATAATAATATTCCGTTCCTCTAAATAATAAACCCGTCCAGTCTTTAGAGTTTCAAGCGCGAATGCGAGAAATATTAATGTTCATGCCAATAATTTGTGTAATGAACGTCGACTCGGCGTGGGGTAGGGGACGCGACGCCATCCTCAGTCGGGAAGCGGACACGTGCAAGGCCAGAAGGAGGCAAAGCTACGCTTACCGTACTCACAAAAGACGCCATTGTCCAGCAAATAGGACAAGTGTGTCCATCCTCAGATGAAAGCCGCCACTGTGAGGCGTGAACGACCTTGCAGATAATATCTTCAACTAGTGCTGGTGTTAAATAAGGGACCCCTAGACTTGGTTCCTGACGACACGTGATCAGCCAGCTTGAAACGCATCAATCCAGGATAGGTTCACCGGAGCCTGGGATGCGAAATTACGGCAATCTTAATACTTACACAGTGCCCACAGCTAAGTACCTTTTATTTGATGCATCATTTACAGGTTTAATAATAGCGGGGTGATTGCGCGTCACGCGGCACGACAACACCTAATAACAGGTGATTAGAAATTTCTCTGTAGATATCAATAATCTTGAATATGTATTGAGTAGTTAAATCAATTGCTACTGGTAGTTATTTATTTTGCAGCTCGAGAGACGAATTCCTCATGCTGTCTTCTCCATGTTAACCGTGTCAGACGTCGGTGTACCAGACCTGGAGATTAAGAGGACTGCCAGGTTTATCTAAAGGAATCTATTACCAGCTAAGGCTTATTTCTTTTACTCATAACATTGCAATTTGATACATTCAGAATGTTTTCAACATAATGTGTGATTTACTGTAATTCATTATTATGCACATATTCATGTTCTTCTTTGTATGAATAATATTATATTCAACATTAATTATAGGATTAGATTATTATTAATAGAATTAGTGAACGAACCACACTGATTCCTGGACGTACTGACCTCCAGTAATAACCCCCCAATGTAGGTGTTTGAGGTTTGGTTTTTTAATAATACAGCCCATTAATTATTCTTATGATCATACTTTCTAGTCATATCCATAGTCACTGGTTTTCTCTAGAACTTTATTTAATGATCTAAATTCTCAGTTTCCCTCTTCACTTTAAAAGCGGGTGGTCCTTCGTAATTTAATTTACTACTTTAATTATTAATTAATCAGAATCAAACCCAAATATCCCACATTATGGTCCTTCGAACCGGATAGGCATTAAATTTATAATTAAAATATTAACCATTAATAGCTAATCCTTGTGTGATAGAAGCTAGACTAACTATTTAATCAATTGTGTCAACTAACATTGTAACACATTAGTTAGCCTAGATCACACTAACATATTGCTACTTTTATCTCATGTATAAAGTGGCTTTAGTGGGTCATAGCCAATTACCCACAACACTTAGACCTATACCTCACACCGAGGTGAGAATCTTTATTTCACCAGGAGCAACAGCTCACAACTTTTACAATAACACCACCCTAACACCTGCGTTAGAGTGGCCTCCCCACCTAACTATCATATACTTAGGTGGTAATGACATCCACCCCACTCGTCATCCAGCCGAGGTGATCAAACACCTCAAAAACATAATTTCTTCTTTCAAGCTCATCAGTGAATCAGTAGTATTCACATTAGTGGAGCCTCGCCAACCTAGCCAAGATAATCGTTGGGGAGTAACTCCGGAATACTACCTGAGAGCTGCTAAGTACATAAATTTCAGGCTGAAAAAACGAGTGAGATTGGATGCCACATATATACAATTTACAGCCAGACCTTACAGACAGAACCTGACCAGAGACGGGGTACATTTGTCAGGGGAATCTAGGTTGCATGTGGTTGACAAGTTAATTAACACCATCAACCATCACAAAAGGCTGTGGCTAGCAAGCCAAACTTAACTGTACATAATTATTCACCTGTGTGTGCAAGAGCACTCTTATAAAACAAAAAACCCAAAAATACAGCACAACTATATTTACCTTATTGCACCACAATAATCTTTACCCATGTTATTAGGTAGAATTTAGGCTGAGATTGTGCTGAATTTGGTACAAGCCCAGACTAAATAATTTTATAGTTCTTAGCTAGGAATTATTATGACTAGATCTAAAACTAGTCAGTGTTGTGTATATATTACATTATTGTGCTGACCCTCTACAGGGTGGGATAAATTTTGAGATAACTCTGATTGGAGTATCTCCATAATATTTCTCTTGTATACATTATTTTGTGTATCTATTTTGTGTATTGCTGGATTATCTCCATTAACTCTGATGGTGATAAGGATGAGCTAACCGGACGAGAACTAGTGGTGGAGTTCAGACAGTACACAAAATATCTAGCTATTTGTTGTTAGGTAGGTAGGTACATTCAACCTCAAGTGAGGTAAACCATAAAGTAGTCACCTTAATTTAGGCTACAATTAATGTTACCTGTTCACTAATGAACAAGTATCCAAGCTTCATTAGTAATACATACCCTAACACTGTGAAGTTTGAACCTAAGCCCAACATGGCTACTCCTGAACAATTGAGGAGAACCTACATTGGCCTTAAAGGTCACTTGACCAGATTAATCAATAAGGCTGATGCCTTAACTAAAGATAATCCCATTGACTCTTATCACTTAGAGTCAACAGTTAGATTGGCTGATCTGAAATTTGATCAAGTCAGAACTGCAGGTCAATCTTATCTTGCTCTGCTAAATACTGTAGAAATTGATCCTGATGAAGTAAGTCAAATAGTAAACGACATCTCCCAATATGAAGAGGATACTCATGATAAAATTTTCAGGCTATCTAAATTAGCCAAACAGGCTGGATCCAATGCCAGCAACACTGGGTCTCACTCCAATAATCACTTATCTGAGGTTCGTTTACCTACTCTAGACTTGCCCACCTTTTCAGGATTAGATACAGAAAATTGGGACAATTTTTGGACTTCCTTTGAAGTTCACATCCATAAGAAACAGTCTCTAGACAAGGTTTCTAAATTTTCATACCTACTCAGTCTTCTCACAGGAGAGGCTAAAAAGGTCATCCATAACCTTACTCTTGATGAGAGTAATTATGAGGAAGCTATAAAACTCCTGAAGTTGAACTATTGCAACAAAGAGTTAAGTATAGCCACCCTTTATTATCAATTGCTAGATCTGAATGCACCAAACAGTAGACCAGAGTCACTTCAAAGCTTCAGACTAGAAGTAGAGTCTCTAGTAAAGGCCTTAGGTACCAAGGTTAATATACCTAGTTCTGAATGGTCTATCAAGCTATTGTTACAGAGGAAATTACCTCGGAATGTCTTGACAGAGCTCTGCTCACATTATAATACTGAGTTTCTTACTCTCGATCAGATTTTCGAGGGGTTGAGGATCACAGTTAATAGGTTAAAGACTCATGACAAAATTAAACCTGAGTCTAAACCAATTAATACTGATATTTCAGTCAAACCTAAACAGACTCCAAGTAAGTCTAATAAATATAAATCCAAACCTACTCCATCCACCAGGAAAAGAAGTGGAAATGTAGGTACCTACTCAGTATCTCCTTCAGAGATAACTCATGACTTGTCTACTAAAGAGACTAAGTCTATTAATCAAAGAAAGTGTCTGTTCTGCAATCAGGAACACACCACTTATCAATGCTCTGCTTATCCTACGTATAATGCTAGAGTTAAAAGGTTACAGGAATTGCACAAATGCACTAAATGTATGGGTTCTCATGATCCCAAGCAATGTGCAGTACCACTACGTACTTGCAACCGTTGTAAACAGGGTGTACACCACTACGCCTTATGTAGGAAATCTCCTACACCAACTATGCCCACTGGAGAGAATTCTACTAATTTTACGTCAGTGCAATATTGTAAAGTACATCACGAAGTGAATGTACTCGCTACTGAGTCAGGCAACAGTACTACCTTGCCTACTGCTCAGCTTAAATTAATAAACCGACGATCTAGAATTAACAGTAGAGGTCTCTTTGACCAAGGTTCCCAAAAAACTTTCATCACACAACAGTTGGTAGATGATTTAAATTTAAAACCTACCAAAAGTGTGAAGTTAAACATTTCTGGTTTCCTATCAAATAGTGGACCACGTGACTACAAGGTAGTCAAATTACTAGTTAGATTAGGATCCTCTGCCAGCCCCATTCATGCTGTGGTCGTAGATAAGATTCCTACGGACCTACAGGTCACAGGATTAGCTCGAACTGCGAGACACCTTAAGCGAAACCGCATGAGGCTAGCGGATCATAAAATAAATTCCGATTGTCTCACAGATATTGGAATATTAATAGGCGCGGATCATTATTACAAGTTTATCACTGGATGCACTAGGCAACATGGTATGAATTTGTTGTCGTCCGCAGGGGGCAAATTGCTCACAGGACCCGTGCTTTTCAGACAAGGTCCAACGCCCACAAACCAACAAACCAATAATGTAATTGTGGCGTGACTAGGCTTAGAGCAGTCACCCCTACGCTTCAGGGAAATAGCCTAGGACATTGAGTCTGACCCACCAATACATCGTTTGTGGGATTTAGATACGTTAGGCATCATCCCTGAGCAACCAAGTCCTGATGATACATGGACTTACCAGCAATATCTGGATACGGTTGTCTACTCAAATAAACAATACTGGGTAAGACTCCCATGGAAGTTAGATCATCCCCAACTTCCAGTGAATTATTTTATGGCAGCCTCACAATTGCGGTCTCAATTAACACGACTGCAGAAGCAGCCAGAGAAATTAACCATGTATCACCAACTTATCCAACAACAACTTAACAATAAGTTCATTGAAGTTGTTGAACACGATGACCGAAAAGCAGGTCATTATTTACCTCACCATGCTGTGGTGAAGGACTCACTGACAACACCTATTCGTATTGTCTTTAATTGCAGTGCTAAAGTAAAGCCTAATAGTGTGTCTCTAAATGAATGTCTCCAAACGGGACCTAGCCTAACACAAAGGCTACATGACGTATTGTTACGATTTCGTACAGGCATTTTTGCCTACACTGCTGACATCAGCAAAGCCTTTCTCCGAGTAGGATTGCAGGAGGAAGATCGTGACTACACAAAATTCCTCTGGTACAAGGATCCACTGGATCCTAACAGTGAAATAATCACCTATCGGTTCGCCTCTGTATTATTTGGTGCTACATCCTCACCGTTTCTTTTGCAAGCCACATTAGACACGCATTTGAGGAAATCAGACAGCCCTTATAAGGCAACCATTAGCGACAACTTGTATGTCGACAATTTCCAGGGGACAACTAATGATCAAGCTGATCTGGTAGAAATCTACCATGAGGCTAACCGTGAACTGTTAGGAGCTAATATGCCTCTACAGTCATGGGCCTCAAATAATAAACTACTTAACCAGTTAATTGAGAAGGAATTTCCCGATTATCAGGTACCCAGTAGCTTAAAGGTTCTAGGTGTGGAATGGAACACCAACACTGACGAAATGAATGTCAAGTCAGTGCAAACTGATGACTCCACCCTTACCATGAGAACACTGCTCTCATTTGTCAGTCAACCATTTGACCCTTTAGGCCTACTTAGTCCTATATTAATAAGGGGTAAACTCCTAATGCAGGAGTGCTGGCAACAACATATGGGATGGGATGACCCGTTACCAAGTGAGTTACAAGCCAAATGGCAAATACTCTCAACGGATTTTAATCAGTTAGGTGTTTTGAAATTTCCACGTAATGCCTCGGGACCAAACTTACCCACCAATTTGCACGTTTTTTGCGATGCCTCTGGCAAAGCATATGGCGCAGTAGCCTATTTAGTTAACAGTGCTCAATCAATTTTACTCACATCAAAAGCAAGAGTTGCTCCCATCAAAAAGAGATCCTTACCTCAGATGGAATTGACTGCGTTGCTAGTGGGAGTAAGGTTAGCCCATTGCCTGGCAAAGACACTCAGTAATATCCACTTTGGTGAGATTGTAGTGTGGTCAGACAACGAGGCAGTCTTACAATGGGTAAGAAACAATAATAACAAAACTCCTTACGTCAGTAATCGCGTCAGGGAGATTCATGATTTATCCGCAGGTTATAAGTTTAGACATGTCCCTACTAAGGACAATCCTGCAGATTATTTGTCGAGAGGATTGACATTAAAACAACTTGTCAAATCTTCACTGTGGTTCAACGGACCTTCATGGCTTGTTGGTGGTCAGTGGCCCAAACAAAAGCCACAAGTCATCGTGACCAATATCACCACTCCCATGAAGGACCCAGAGCCTCAGCGAACATTAGCCATTAATCCTCATCATTATTCTAATTTAAGCAAATTGTTACGAGTGACTGCACACGTGTTTGATTTCCTCTCTAAAATAGGAATACAACACAAATTCCCCAATCCTGTTCATTATTGGATTAAACGGGCGCAGCAAGAGACTTACGGAAGCGAATTTGAGAATCTTCCGGATAAACTCACTAAATCTCTGGGCATCTGGTACGATGTCAACACTCATAACATACTACGATGTGGAGGACGTTTGCTACATGCAAAGATTGACTTAGACACTAAGAACCCAATCCTTTTACCTCGCCACCACATCATAACTAAACTTTTTGTCTTACATCACCATCAATATGGTACCCTACATGGTGGAGTTTTAGATACGCTCACCGATCTTAGACAAAAGTACTGGCTTCCTCAAGGTCGTCAGACTGTTAAGACCATTATTAAATCTTGTGTAATCTGTAAGAGATACGACGCTAGAGTCTGCCCTTACCCAGGACCTCCTCCACTCCCAGAAGAGCGAGTAGTTCATCTTCGTCCATTCGAAACAACTGGAGTAGATTATACAGGAGCCTTACTCCTCACTGGTAACCCAGATAATATACCAGTGAAAGCGTACATTTGTCTCTTTACCTGTGCTACAACCAGAGGTGTACACTTAGAGGTCACCCCAGACATGAGTGCTGAAGCGTTCATTCAAGCTTTCCGCAGATTTGCTGCCCGTCGATCATGTCCTAGATTAATGATATCAGACAACGGATCTAATTTTGTAGCGGGAGAAAGCTGTTTACGAGAAGTCTGGAACCACCCTGAAGTGCAATCAGTCTTACAAAGAAGACAATGTCACTGGAAATTCATAGCACCAAGAGCCCCTTGGCAAGGTGGGTTCTATGAGCGAATGGTAGGCACAGTCAAAAGATGTCTAAGGAAAACGTTACACCGACAAAGGGTCAGTTACTCAGAACTCCAAACTATTGTTGTAGAAATCGAGGCGCGAGTCAATAACCGCCCGATCACCTACCTGTCTGATGATTACACCCAGAGAGAACCACTGAGCCCCTCTCACTTGATCCATGGAGGTCTATTGAGCCCTCTCATCCCCTTAGTCGAAGAGGACCCAGTAGACCCATCCCATGTGACTCGAGGAGACTTGGTGGAAAGCTACCAACATCTTTCTAGAGTTATCAACAGGTGGAATGAGGTGTGGACTCGAGAATACCTCACAGCTCTACGAGAATACCACTACGGAGCTTCGAGTCCTTACAATAAGGTACAATTAAAACCTGGAGACCTTGTACTAGTCGACAGTGATGGACCAAGGTCCGAGTGGCCTATAGGAAAAATCGTCACCATCCACCCAGATCGACAAGGTGTCCTAAGAGTGGTTAAAGTCTTATGCAAGGGCAACACTACTCTAAAAACCTTAGAGAAGCTGGTTCCCCTAGAACTGACTGAACAAGACTATCAGCCAAATCCAGCTTCCCCAGTAATTTCAGAGGACAATGAATTTGTTCCTCCAAACAACCGTCCCACTGGAGCTGCAGCTCAACAATGTAGGCGGAATTTGCGAGCCTATTATAACTCTGAAGAAGAATAATTTCCTTCATTTCCCCCTAAGGAAACTGTACTGATACTACGATGTGATATCGCGTAACGAAACATTACACGTCACTATGACCCAAGATGTCGCATCACTATAGATTCTGTTAGTTTAAATTGGGAGAGTTAAATTTATAAATATTGTGTAGGCTACAAACATGTTTCAGTTGACATGTGAATAACAAGACTTAAATTCTTGTAAGTCCTTGATAAATCCGGGACGTTCGTTATGTGTGTACTAACATACTAACATACTAATGTGTTAATCTTAATATCACTTCGGGATAGGTCAGTACAACACAGTACACTGCGACCCTGGGAATCCCCCCCCGGAGTTATGTTGGATATTTCCAACATCGAATACAACATTGTTGTATTCTCATTACTTATTACTAATCATATTAATATTGTAGTAAGTAAAATTAACAACTCGTAGAATTCTCCTGTACTAATAATTCATCTGTGCATTAGGCTAGAATTCTCACGTCATCTAACGCTAGTATTGTGTCAGATTTCTTTACAGTAAAACACATTATATACAATTTGTGTGAGAATTAAATACGATTCTCCATAATTAAAGCATTCTGTATGACAACTGATTGCAGACGAATTGTTCTCTAACTAAAAGCCGAATAGAGCGTTAGAATTATACCGTCTACCTCGCGATAGTGTTAACGTCATCAATGAATGCCATGGGGAGACATTAATTCCTCTCCCTTATATATTTACTATTCTAAAATAGTTAAATAATAATATTCCGTTCCTCTAAATAATAAACCCGTCCAGTCTTTAGAGTTTCAAGCGCGAATGCGAGAAATATTAATGTTCATGCCAATAATTTGTGTAATGAACGTCGACTCGGCGTGGGGTAGGGGACGCGACGCCATCCTCAGTCGGGAAGCGGACACGTGCAAGGCCAGAAGGAGGCAAAGCTACGCTTACCGTACTCACAAAAGACGCCATTGTCCAGCAAATAGGACAAGTGTGTCCATCCTCAGATGAAAGCCGCCACTGTGAGGCGTGAACGACCTTGCAGATAATATCTTCAACTAGTGCTGGTGTTAAATAAGGGACCCCTAGACTTGGTTCCTGACGACACGTGATCAGCCAGCTTGAAACGCATCAATCCAGGATAGGTTCACCGGAGCCTGGGATGCGAAATTACGGCAATCTTAATACTTACACAGTGCCCACAGCTAAGTACCTTTTATTTGATGCATCATTTACAGGTTTAATAATAGCGGGGTGATTGCGCGTCACGCGGCACGACAACACCTAATAACAGGTGATTAGAAATTTCTCTGTAGATATCAATAATCTTGAATATGTATTGAGTAGTTAAATCAATTGCTACTGGTAGTTATTTATTTTGCAGCTCGAGAGACGAATTCCTCATGCTGTCTTCTCCATGTTAACCGTGTCAGACGTCGGTGTACCAGACCTGGAGATTAAGAGGACTGCCAGGTTTATCTAAAGGAATCTATTACCAGCTAAGGCTTATTTCTTTTACTCATAACATTGCAATTTGATACATTCAGAATGTTTTCAACATAATGTGTGATTTACTGTAATTCATTATTATGCACATATTCATGTTCTTCTTTGTATGAATAATATTATATTCAACATTAATTATAGGATTAGATTATTATTAATAGAATTAGTGAACGAACCACACTGATTCCTGGACGTACTGACCTCCAGTAATAACCCCCCAATGTAGGTGTTTGAGGTTTGGTTTTTTAATAATACAGCCCATTAATTATTCTTATGATCATACTTTCTAGTCATATCCATAGTCACTGGTTTTCTCTAGAACTTTATTTAATGATCTAAATTCTCAGTTTCCCTCTTCACTTTAAAAGCGGGTGGTCCTTCGTAATTTAATTTACTACTTTAATTATTAATTAATCAGAATCAAACCCAAATATCCCACATTTACCAATATTTCGATACTATTTCATGTAGTATCACGATATGTGATTTGGCCTTCAAATCTCAGAATTTCGCATAATATTGCATTTTAAGCAAGTTTTCTTGCATTTTGTTTCGTACGAAAAATCATCGAATATAGCAATATTTTGACGTTTATCATCTCCTTTTCCTTCATGTGATTTAAACAAAATATCATCGAATTAGGCAATATTTTGCCGTTTTCCACGTTTTTGTGAATTTTTCGTCCATGGGTTTTAATTCATATATATACGATAAAAATGATGCAAACACATAATTGATTAGATAATAACCTTAAATACTTCATTTTCAATCATCTATTTGTTTCTCGTTAAAATACTGAGTAAGATATTGAAAAGGGGAGAAGTTCGGTTTTTATTGCATATATCGACGTTTCAGCCGGATTAGAGCGGTTTTACGTGTACATCTTCCATCGTTAATATAAACGGAAAATCAAGAACATTATAGTTAATTCTAATGAAAACACATTGTTTTTTATCATTTGTATTGGAAACAACATTGTCATATGTCTTTTCTTGGATCTAAATAATACGAAACCTCGCTCTATAATTTGAAGTTAAAATCCTCAAATATGGTTATATAGTGACTTTTTTCACGTTTTTCATGTAGTTTGATATTACGTAAATATATTCATTTTTACCAATATTTCGATACTATTTCATGTAGTATCACGATATGTGATTTGGCCTTCAAATCTCAGAATTTCGCATAATATTGCATTTTAAGCAAGTTTTCTTGCATTTTGTTTCGTACGAAAAATCATCGAATATAGCAATATTTTGACGTTTATCATCTCCTTTTCCTTCATGTGATTTAAACAAAATATCATCGAATTAGGCAATATTTTGCCGTTTTCCACGTTTTTGTGAATTTTCAGTCCATGGGTTTTAATTCATATATATATACGATAAAAATGATGCAAACACATAATTGATTAGATAATAACCTTAAATACTTCATTTTCAATCATATATTTGTTTCTCGTTAAAATACTGAGTAAGATATTGAAAAGGGGAGAAGTTCGGTTTTTATTGCATATATCGACGTTTCAGCCGGATAGAGCGGTTTTACGTGTACATCTTCCATCGTTAATATAAACGGAAAATCAAGAACATTATAGTTAATTCTAATGAAAACACATTGTTTTTTATCATTTGTATTGGAAACAACATTGTCATATGTCTTTTCTTGGATCTAAATAATACGAAACCTCGCTCTATGATTTGAAGTTAAAATCCTCAAATATGGTTATATAGTGACTTTTTTCACGTTTTTCATGTAGTTTGATATTACGTAAATATATTCATTTTTACCAATATTTCGATACTATTTCATGTAGTATCACGATATGTGATTTGGCCTTCAAATCTCAGAATTTCGCATAATATTGCATTTTAAGCAAGTTTTCTTGCATTTTGTTTCGTACGAAAAATCATCGAATATAGCAATATTTTGACGTTTATCATCTCCTTTTCCTTCATGTGATTTAAACAAAATATCATCGAATTAGGCAATATTTTGCCGTTTTCCACGTTTTTGTGAATTTTCCGTCCATGAGTATTAATTCATATATATATACGATAAAAATGATGCAAACACATAATTGATTAGATAATAACCTTAAATACTTCATTTTCAATCATTTATTTGTTTCTCGTTAAAATACTGAGTAAGATATTGAAAAGGGGAGAAGTTCGGTTTTTATTGCATATATCGACGTTTCAGCCGGATTAAAGCGGTTTTACGTGTACATCTTCCCTCGTTAATATAAACGGAAAATCAAGAACATTATAGTTAATTCTAATGAAAACACATTGTTTTTTATCATTTGTATTGGAAACAACATTGTCATATGTCTTTTCTTGGAACTAAATAATACGAAACCTCGCTCTATGATTTGAAGTTAAAATCCTCAAATATGGTTATATAGTGACTTTTTTCACGTTTTTCATGTAGTTTGATATTACGTAAATATATTCATTTTTACCAATATTTCGATACTATTTCATGTAGTATCACGATTTGGCCTTCAAATATCAGAATTTCGCATAATATTGCATTTTAAGCAAGTTTTCTTGCATTTTGCTTAGTACGAAAAATCATCGAATTTAGAAATATTTTAACGTTTATCATCTCCTTTTCCTTCATGTGATTTAAACAAAATATCATAGAATTAGGCAATATTTTGCCGTTTTCCACGTTTTTGTGAATTTTCCGTCCATGAGTATTAATTCATATATATATACGATAAAAATGATGCAAACACATAATTGATTAGATAATAACCTTAAATACTTCATTTTCAATCATCTATTTGTTTCTCGTTAAAATACTGAGTAAGATATTGAAAAGGGGAGAAGTTCGGTTTTTATTGCATATATCGACGTTTCAGCCGGATTAGAGCGGTTTTACGTGTACATCTTCCATCGTTAATATAAACGGAAAATCAAGAACATTATAGTTAATTCTAATGAAAACACATTGTTTTTTATCATTTGTATTGGAAACAACATTGTCATATGTCTTTTCTTGGAACTAAATAATACGAAACCTCGCTCTATGATTTGAAGTTAAAATCCTCAAATATGGTTATATTGTGACTTTTTTCACGTTTTTCATGTAGTTTGATATTACGTAAATATATTCATTTTTACCAATATTTCGATACTATTTTATGTAGTATCACGATATGTGATTTGGCCTTCAAATCTCAGAATTTCGCATAATATTGCATTTTAAGCAAGTTTTCTTGCATTTTGTTTCGTACGAAAAATCATCGAATATAGCAATATTTTGACGTTTATCATCTCCTTTTCCTTCATGTGATTTAAACAAAATATCATCGAATTAGGCAATATTTTGCCGTTTTCCACGTTTTTGTGAATTTTCCGTCCATGGGTTTTAATTCATATATATACGATAAAAATGATGCAAACACATAATTGATTAGATAATAACCTTAAATACTTCATTTTCAATCATCTATTTGTTTCTCGTTAAAATACTGAGTAAGATATTGAAAAGGGGGAGAAGTTCGGTTTTTATTGCATATATCGACGTTTCAGGGGGAGCCGGTCGGCCGAGCGGACAGCACGCTGGATTTGTGATCCTGTGGTCCTGGGTTCGATCCCAGGCGCCGGCGAGAAACAATGGGCAGAGTTTCTTTCACCCTATGCCCCTGTTACCTAGCAGTAAAATAGGTACCTGGGTGTTAGTCAGCTGTCACGGGCTGCTTCCTGGGGGTGGAGGCCTGGTCGAGGACCGGGCCGCGGGGACACTAAAAAGCCCCGAAATCATCTCAAGATAACCTCAAGATAACCTTCAGCCGGATTAGAGCGGTTTTACGTGTACATCTTCCATCGTTAATATAAACGGAAAATCAAGAACATTATAGTTAATTCTAATGAAAACACATTGTTTTTTATCATTTGTATTGGAAACAACATTGTCATATGTCTTTTCTTGGATCTAAATATTACGAAACCTCGCTCTATAATTTGAAGTTAAAATCATCAAATATGGTTATATAGTGACTTTTTTCACGTTTTTCATGTTGTTTGATATTACGTAAATATATTCATTTTTACCAATATTTCGATACTATTTCATGTAGTATCACGATATGTGATTTGGCCTTCAAATCTCAGAATTTCGCATAATATTGCATTTTAAGCAAGTTTTCTTGCATTTTGTTTCGTACGAAAAATCATCGAATATAGCAATATTTTGACGTTTATCATCTCCTTTTCCTTCATGTGATTTAAACAAAATATCATCGAATTAGGCAATATTTTGCCGTTTTCCACGTTTTTGTGAATTTTCCGTCCATGGGTTTTAATTCATATATATACGATAAAAATGATGCAAACACATAATTGATTAGATAATAACCTTAAATACTTCATTTTCAATCATTTATTTGTTTCTCGTTAAAATACTGAGTAAGATATTGAAAAGGGGAGAAGTTCGGTTTTTATTGCATATATCGACGTTTCAGCCGGATTAAAGCGGTTTTACGTGTACATCTTCCCTCGTTAATATAAACGGAAAATCAAGAACATTATAGTTAATTCTAATGAAAACACATTGTTTTTTATCATTTGTATTGGAAACAACATTGTCATATGTCTTTTCTTGGAACTAAATAATACGAAACCTCGCTCTATGATTTGAAGTTAAAATCCTCAAATATGGTTATATAGTGACTTTTTTCACGTTTTTCATGTAGTTTGATATTACGTAAATATATTCATTTTTACCAATATTTCGATACTATTTCATGTAGTATCACGATTTGGCCTTCAAATATCAGAATTTCGCATAATATTGCATTTTAAGCAAGTTTTCTTGCATTTTGCTTAGTACGAAAAATCATCGAATTTAGCAATATTTTAACGTTTATCATCTCCTTTTCCTTCATGTGATTTAAACAAAATATCATAGAATTAGGCAATATTTTGCCGTTTTCCACGTTTTTGTGAATTTTCCGTCCATGGGTATTAATTCATATATATATACGATAAAAATGATGCAAACACATAATTGATTAGATAATAACCTTAAATACTTCATTTTCAATCATCTATTTGTTTCTCGTTAAAATACTGAGTAAGATATTGAAAAGGGGAGAAGTTCGGTTTTTATTGCATATATCGACGTTTCAGCCGGATTAGAGCGGTTTTACGTGTACATCTTCCATCGTTAATATAAACGGAAAATCAAGAACATTATAGTTAATTCTAATGAAAACACATTGTTTTTTATCATTTGTATTGGAAACAACATTGTCATATGTCTTTTCTTGGATCTAAATATTACGAAACCTCGCTCTATAATTTGAAGTTAAAATCCTCAAATATGGTTATATAGTGACTTTTTTCACGTTTTTCATGTTGTTTGATATTACGTAAATATATTCATTTTTACCAATATTTCGATACTATTTCATGTAGTATCACGATATGTGATTTGGCCTTCAAATCTCAGAATTTCGCATAATATTGCATTTTAAGCAAGTTTTCTTGCATTTTGTTTCGTACGAAAAATCATCGAATATAGCAATATTTTGACGTTTATCATCTCCTTTTCCTTCATGTGATTTAAACAAAATATCATCGAATTAGGCAATATTTTGCCGTTTTCCACGTTTTTGTGAATTTTCAGTCCATGGGTTTTAATTCATATATATATACGATAAAAATGATGCAAACACATAATTGATTAGATAATAACCTTGAATACTTCATTTTCAATCATCTATTTGTTTCTCGTTAAAATACTGAGTAAGATATTGAAAAGGGGAGAAGTTCGGTTTTTATTGCATATATCGACGTTTCAGCCGGATTAGAGCGGTTTTACGTGTACATCTTCCATCGTTAATATAAACGGAAAATCAAGAACATTATAGTTAATTCTAATGAAAACACATTGTTTTTTATCATTTGTATTGGAAACAACATTGTCATATGTCTTTTCTTGGATCTAAATAATACGAAACCTCGCTCTATAATTTGAAGTTAAAATCCTCAAATATGGTTATATAGTGAATTTTCACGTTTTTCATGTAGTTTGATATTACGTAAATATATTCATTTTTACCAATATTTCGATACTATTTCATGTAGTATCACGATATGTGATTTGGCCTTCAAATCTCAGAATTTCGCATAATATTGCATTTTAAGCAAGTTTTCTTGCATTTTGTTTCGTACGAAAAATCATCGAATATAGCAATATTTTGACGTTTATCATCTCCTTTTCCTTCATGTGATTTAAACAAAATATCATCGAATTAGGCAATATTTTGCCGTTTTCCACGTTTTTGTGAATTTTCAGTCCATGGGTTTTAATTCATATATATATACGATAAAAATGATGCAAACACATAATTGATTAGATAATAACCTTAAATACTTCATTTTCAATCATCTATTTGTTTCTCGTTAAAATACTGAGTAAGATATTGAAAAGGGGAGAAGTTCGATTTTTATTGCATATATGGACGTTTCAGCCGGATTAGAGCGGTTTTACGTGTACATCTTCCATCGTTAATATAAACGGAAAATCAAGAACATTATAGTTAATTCTAATGAAAACACATTGTTTTTTATCATTTGTATTGGAAACAACATTGTCATATGTCTTTTCTTGGATCTAAATAATACGAAACCTCGCTCTATGATTTGAAGTTAAAATCCTCAAATATGGTTATATAGTGACTTTTTTCACGTTTTTCATGTAGTTTGATATTACGTAAATATATTCATTTTTACCAATATTTCGATACTATTTCATGTAGTATCACGATTTGGCCTTCAAATCTCAGAATTTCGCATAATATTGCATTTTAAGCAAGTTTTCTTGCATTTTGCTTAGTACGAAAAATCATCGAATTTAGCAATATTTTAACGTTTATCATCTCCTTTTCCTTCATGTGATTTAAACAAAATATCATAGAATTAGGCAATATTTTGCCGTTTTCCACGTTTTTGTGAATTTTCCGTCCATGGGTATTAATTCATATATATATACGATAAAAATGATGCAAACACATAATTGATTAGATAATAACCTTAAATACTTCAGTTTCAATCATCTATTTGTTTCTCGTTAAAATACTGAGTAAGATATTGAAAAGGGGAGAAGTTCGGTTTTTATTGCATATATCGACGTTTCAGCCGGATTAGAGCGGTTTTACGTGTACATCTTCCATCGTTAATATAAACGGAAAATCAAGAACATTATAGTTAATTCTAATGAAAACACATTGTTTTTTATCATTTGTATTGGAAACAACATTGTCATATGTCTTTTCTTGGAACTAAATAATACGAAACCTCGCTCTATGATTTGAAGTTAAAATCCTCAAATATGGTTATATTGTGACTTTTTTCACGTTTTTCATGTAGTTTGATATTACGTAAATATATTCATTTTTACCAATATTTCGATACTATTTTATGTAGTATCACGATATGTGATTTGGCCTTCAAATCTCAGAATTTCGCATAATATTGCATTTTAAGCAAGTTTTCTTGCATTTTGTTTCGTACGAAAAATTATCGAATATAGCAATATTTTGACGTTTATCATCTCCTTTTCCTTCATGTGATTTAAACAAAATATCATCGAATTAGGCAATATTTTGCCGTTTTCCACGTTTTTGTGAATTTTCCGTCCATGGGTTTTAATTCATATATATACGATAAAAATGATGCAAACACATAATTGATTAGATAATAACCTTAAATACTTCATTTTCAATCATCTATTTGTTTCTCGTTAAAATACTGAGTAAGATATTGAAAAGGGGAGAAGTTCGGTTTTTATTGCATATATCGACGTTTCAGCCGGATTAGAGCGGTTTTACGTGTACATCTTCCATCGTTAATATAAACGGAAAATCAAGAACATTATAGTTAATTCTAATGAAAACACATTGTTTTTTATCATTTGTATTGGAAACAACATTGTCATATGTCTTTTCTTGGATCTAAATATTACGAAACCTCGCTCTATAATTTGAAGTTAAAATCCTCATATATGGTTATATAGTGACTTTTTTCACGTTTTTCATGTAGTTTGATATTACGTAAATATATTCATTTTTACCAATATTTCGATACTATTTCATGTAGTATCACGATATGTGATTTGGCCTTCAAATCTCAGAATTTCGCATAATATTGCATTTTTATGCAAGTTTTCTTGCATTTTGTTTCGTACGAAAAATCATCGAATATAGCAATATTTTGACGTTTATCATCTCCTTTTCCTTCATGTGATTTAAACAAATTATCATCGAATTAGGCAATATTTTGCCGTTTTCCGCGTTTTTGTGAATTTTCAGTCCATGGGTTTTAATTCATATATATATACGATAAAAATGATGCAAACACATAATTGATTAGATAATAACCTTAAATACTTCATTTTCAATCATCTATTTGTTTCTCGTTAAAATACTGAGTAAGATATTGAAAAGGGGAGAAGTTCGGTTTTTATTGCATATATCGACGTTTCAGCCGGATTAGAGCGGTTTTACGTGTACATCTTCCATCGTTAATATAAACGGAAAATCAAGAACATTATAGTTAATTCTAATGAAAACACATTGTTTTTTATCATTTGTATTGGAAACAACATTGTCATATGTCTTTTCTTGGATCTAAATAATACGAAACCTCGCTCTATGATTTGAAGTTAAAATCCTCAAATATGGTTATATAGTGACTTTTTTCACGTTTTTCATGTAGTTTGATATTACGTAAATATATTCATTTTTACCAATATTTCGATACTATTTCATGTAGTATCACGATATGTGATTTGGCCTTCAAATCTCAGAATTTCGCATAATATTGCATTTTAAGCAAGTTTTCTTGCATTTTGTTTCGTACGAAAAATCATCGAATTTAGCAATATTTTGACGTTTATCATCTCCTTTTCCTTCATGTGATTTAAACAAAATATCATCGAATTAGGCAATATTTTGCCGTTTTCCACGTTTTTGTGAATTTTCCGTCCATGGGTTTTAATTCATATATATACGATAAAAATGATGCAAACACATAATTGATTAGATAATAACCTTAAATACTTCATTTTCAATCATCTATTTGTTTCTCGTTAAAATACTGAGTAAGATATTGAAAAGGGGAGAAGTTCGGTTTTTATTGCATATATCGACGTTTCAGCCGGATTAGAGCGGTTTTACGTGTACATCTTCCATCGTTAATATAAACGGAAAATCAAGAACATTATAGTTAATTCTAATGAAAACACATTGTTTTTTATCATTTGTATTGGAAACAACATTGTCATATGTCTTTTCTTGGATCTAAATAATACGAAACCTCGCTCTATGATTTGAAGTTAAAATCCTCAAATATGGTTATATAGTGACTTTTTTCACGTTTTTCATGTAGTTTGATATTACGTAAATATATTCATTTTTACCAATATTTCGATACTATTTCATGTAGTATCACGATATGTGATTTGGCCTTCAAATCTCAGAATTTCGCATAATATTGCATTTTAAGCAAGTTTTCTTGCATTTTGTTTCGTACGAAAAATCATCGAATATAGCAATATTTTGACGTTTATCATCTCCTTTTCCTTCATGTGATTTAAACAAAATATCATCGAATTAGGCAATATTTTGCCGTTTTCCACGTTTTTGTGAATTTTCCGTCCATGGGTTTTAATTCATATATATACGATAAAAATGATGCAAACACATAATTGATTAGATAATAACCTTAAATACTTCATTTTCAATCATCTATTTGTTTCTCGTTAAAATACTGAGTAAGATATTGAAAAGGGGAGAAGTTCGGTTTTTATTGCATATATCGACGTTTCAGCCGGATTAGAGCGGTTTTACGTGTACATCTTCCATCGTTAATATAAACGGAAAATCAAGAACATTATAGTTAATTATAATGAAAACACATTGTTTTTTATCATTTGTATTGGAAACAACATTGTCATATGTCTTTTCTTGGATCTAAATAATACGAAACCTCGCTCTATAATTTGAAGTTAAAATCCTCAAATATGGTTATATAGTGACTTTTTTCACGTTTTTCATGTAGTTTGATATTACGTAAATATATTCATTTTTACCAATATTTCGATACTATTTCATGTAGTATCACGATATGTGATTTGGCCTTCAAATCTCAGAATTTCGCATAATATTGCATTTTAAGCAAGTTTTCTTGCATTTTGTTTCGTACGAAAAATCATCGAATATAGCAATATTTTGACGTTTATCATCTCCTTTTCCTTCATGTGATTTAAACAAAATATCATCGAATTAGGCAATATTTTGCCGTTTTCCACGTTGTTGTGAATTTTCAGTCCATGGGTTTTAATTCATATATATATATACGATAAAAATGATGCAAACACATAATTGATTAGATAATAACCTTAAATACTTCATTTTCAATCATCTATTTGTTTCTCGTTAAAATACTGAGTAAGATATTGAAAAGGGGAGAAGTTCGGTTTTTATTGCATATATCGACGTTTCAGCCGGATTAGAGCGGTTTTACGTGTACATCTTCCATCGTTAATATAAACGGAAAATCAAGAACATTATAGTTAATTCTAATGAAAACACATTGTTTTTTATCATTTGTATTGGAAACAACATTGTCATATGTCTTTTCTTGGATCTAAATAATGCGAAACCTCGCTCTATGATTTGAAGTTAAAATCCTCAAATATGGTTATATAGTGACTTTTTTCACGTTTTTCATGTAGTTTGATATTACGTAAATATATTCATTTTTACCAATATTTCGATACTATTTCATGTAGTATCACGATATGTGATTTGGCCTTCAAATCTCAGAATTTCGCATAATATTGCATTTTAGGCAAGTTTTCTTGCATTTTGTTTCGTACGAAAAATCATCGAATATAGCAATATTTTGACGTTTATCATCTCCTTTTCCTTCATGTGATTTAAACAAAATATTATCGAATTAGGCAATATTTTGCCGTTTTCCACGTTTTTGTGAATTTTCAGTCCTTGGGTTTTAATTCATATATATATACGATAAAAATGATGCAAACACATAATTGTTTAGATAATAACCTTAAATACTTCATTTTCAATCATCTATTTATTTCTCGTTAAAATACTGAGTAAGATATTGAAAAGGGGAGAAGTTCGGTTTTTATTGCATATATCGACGTTTCAGCCCGATTAGAGCGGTTTTACGTGTACATCTTCCATCGTTAATATAAACGGAAAATCAAGAACATTATAGTTAATTCTAATGAAAACACATTGTTTTTTATCATTTGTATTGGAAACAACATTGTCATATGTCTTTTCTTGGATCTAAATAATACGAAACTTCGCTCAATGATTTGAAGTTAAAATCTTCAAATATGGTTATATAGTGACTTTTTTCACGTTTTTCATGTAGTTTGATATTACGTAAATATATTAATTTTTACCAATATTTCGATACTATTTCATGTAGTATCACGATATGTGATTTGGCCTTCAAATCTCAGAATTTCGCAGAATATTGCATTTTAAGCAAGTTTTCTTGCATTTTGTTTCGTACGAAAAATCATCGAATATAGCAATATTTTGACGTTTATCATATCCTTTTCCTTCATGTGATTTAAACAAAATATCATCGAATTAGGCAATATTTTGCCGTTTTCCACGTTTTTGTGAATTTTCAGTCCATGGGTTTTAATTCATATATATACGATAAAAATGATGCAAACACATAATTGATTAGATAATAACCTTAAATACTTCATTTTCAATCATTTATTTGTTTCTCGTTAAAATACTGAGTAAGATATTGAAAAGGGGAGAAGTTCGGTTTTTATTGCATATATCGACGTTTCAGCCGGATTAAAGCGGTTTTACGTGTACATCTTCCCTCGTTAATATAAACGGAAAATCAAGAACATTATAGTTAATTCTAATGAAAACACATTGTTTTTTATCATTTGTATTGGAAACAACATTGTCATATGTCTTTTCTTGGAACTAAATAATACGAAACCTCGCTCTATGATTTGAAGTTAAAATCCTCAAATATGGTTATATAGTGACTTTTTTCACGTTTTTCATGTAGTTTGATATTACGTAAATATATTCATTTTTACCAATATTTCGATACTATTTCATGTAGTATCACGATTTGGCCTTCAAATCTCAGAATTTCGCATAATATTGCATTTTAAGCAAGTTTTCTTGCATTTTGCTTAGTACGAAAAATCATCGAATTTAGCAATATTTTAACGTTTATCATCTCCTTTTCCTTCATGTGATTTAAACAAAATATCATAGAATTAGGCAATATTTTGCCGTTTTCCACGTTTTTGTGAATTTTCCGTCCATGGGTATTAATTCATATATATATACGATAAAAATGATGCAAACACATAATTGATTAGATAATAACCTTAAATACTTCAGTTTCAATCATCTATTTGTTTCTCGTTAAAATACTGAGTAAGATATTGAAAAGGGGAGAAGTTCGGTTTTTATTGCATATATCGACGTTTCAGCCGGATTAGAGCGGTTTTACGTGTACATCTTCCATCGTTAATATAAACGGAAAATCAAGAACATTATAGTTAATTCTAATGAAAACACATTGTTTTTTATCATTTGTATTGGAAACAACATTGTCATATGTCTTTTCTTGGAACTAAATAATACGAAACCTCGCTCTATGATTTGAAGTTAAAATCCTCAAATATGGTTATATTGTGACTTTTTTCACGTTTTTCATGTAGTTTGATATTACGTAAATATATTCATTTTTACCAATATTTCGATACTATTTTATGTAGTATCACGATATGTGATTTGGCCTTCAAATCTCAGAATTTCGCATAATATTGCATTTTAAGCAAGTTTTCTTGCATTTTGTTTCGTACGAAAAATTATCGAATATAGCAATATTTTGACGTTTATCATCTCCTTTTCCTTCATGTGATTTAAACAAAATATCATCGAATTAGGCAATATTTTGCCGTTTTCCACGTTTTTGTGAATTTTCCGTCCATGGGTTTTAATTCATATATATACGATAAAAATGATGCAAACACATAATTGATTAGATAATAACCTTAAATACTTCATTTTCAATCATCTATTTGTTTCTCGTTAAAATACTGAGTAAGATATTGAAAAGGGGAGAAGTTCGGTTTTTATTGCATATATCGACGTTTCAGCCGGATTAGAGCGGTTTTACGTGTACATCTTCCATCGTTAATATAAACGGAAAATCAAGAACATTATAGTTAATTCTAATGAAAACACATTGTTTTTTATCATTTGTATTGGAAACAACATTGTCATATGTCTTTTCTTGGATCTAAATATTACGAAACCTCGCTCTATAATTTGAAGTTAAAATCCTCATATATGGTTATATAGTGACTTTTTTCACGTTTTTCATGTAGTTTGATATTACGTAAATATATTCATTTTTACCAATATTTCGATACTATTTCATGTAGTATCACGATATGTGATTTGGCCTTCAAATCTCAGAATTTCGCATAATATTGCATTTTTATGCAAGTTTTCTTGCATTTTGTTTCGTACGAAAAATCATCGAATATAGCAATATTTTGACGTTTATCATCTCCTTTTCCTTCATGTGATTTAAACAAATTATCATCGAATTAGGCAATATTTTGCCGTTTTCCACGTTTTTGTGAATTTTCAGTCCATGGGTTTTAATTCATATATATATACGATAAAAATGATGCAAACACATAATTGATTAGATAATAACCTTAAATACTTCATTTTCAATCATCTATTTGTTTCTCGTTAAAATACTGAGTAAGATATTGAAAAGGGGAGAAGTTCGGTTTTTATTGCATATATCGACGTTTCAGCCGGATTAGAGCGGTTTTACGTGTACATCTTCCATCGTTAATATAAACGGAAAATCAAGAACATTATAGTTAATTCTAATGAAAACACATTGTTTTTTATCATTTGTATTGGAAACAACATTGTCATATGTCTTTTCTTGGATCTAAATAATACGAAACCTCGCTCTATGATTTGAAGTTAAAATCCTCAAATATGGTTATATAGTGACTTTTTTCACGTTTTTCATGTAGTTTGATATTACGTAAATATATTCATTTTTACCAATATTTCGATACTATTTCATGTAGTATCACGATATGTGATTTGGCCTTCAAATCTCAGAATTTCGCATAATATTGCATTTTAAGCAAGTTTTCTTGCATTTTGTTTCGTACGAAAAATCATCGAATTTAGCAATATTTTGACGTTTATCATCTCCTTTTCCTTCATGTGATTTAAACAAAATATCATCGAATTAGGCAATATTTTGCCGTTTTCCACGTTTTTGTGAATTTTCCGTCCATGGGTTTTAATTCATATATATACGATAAAAATGATGCAAACACATAATTGATTAGATAATAACCTTAAATACTTCATTTTCAATCATCTATTTGTTTCTCGTTAAAATACTGAGTAAGATATTGAAAAGGGGAGAAGTTCGGTTTTTATTGCATATATCGACGTTTCAGCCGGATTAGAGCGGTTTTACGTGTACATCTTCCATCGTTAATATAAACGGAAAATCAAGAACATTATAGTTAATTCTAATGAAAACACATTGTTTTTTATCATTTGTATTGGAAACAACATTGTCATATGTCTTTTCTTGGATCTAAATAATACGAAACCTCGCTCTATGATTTGAAGTTAAAATCCTCAAATATGGTTATATAGTGACTTTTTTCACGTTTTTCATGTAGTTTGATATTACGTAAATATATTCATTTTTACCAATATTTCGATACTATTTCATGTAGTATCACGATATGTGATTTGGCCTTCAAATCTCAGAATTT